>NW_005871356.1:1097945-1111150 GCF_000147115.1 Myotis lucifugus
GGTGTGGAGAGTGTAGTTTGCTCCAAGGGCATGCTCTGAGCCCCTTCCCCCACACCTTGCTCTTTGCATCTCTTCCACCTGGCTGTTCCTGAGTTATAGATATTCTTTAAAAACAAACCAATGATCTAGTAAGTAAAATGTTTCTATGAATTCTGTGAGCCACTCTAGAAAATTAATCAATCCTAAGGAGTAGGGGTCATTGCAACCTCCTATGTATAGCCAGTTGCTTAGAAGATTATTAGAGCAGTGAAAATACTCTGTATGATACTGTTATTGGTGGAAGTGGAGTTCGTGACAACCTGTACTTGTGAATGGCATCTGAAGTGGAGGGAGGGGGGAAACATCTCATAAGACTGAGCCCTTAATCCATGGAGGCTGACGCTACCTTAGGTAGATTGTGTCAGAACCACGTTGAATTGTAAGACACTCAGCTGGTGTCCAGAAAATTGCTTGTTGGTGTGCGGAACATGCGTCTGCTCCCACATTGGAATTGGTACCAGACACTGGAGTAGCCTTTTCAGGTTGCCTTCTTTTGCTTAGTAATATGCATGTAAGGTTTCCCCATGTCTTTTCATGACTTGACAGTACATTTCTTGTTAGTGCTGTATGATGTTATATTGTCTGGATGTACCACAGTTTGTTTATCCATTCACCTACCAAAGGACATCTTGATTGCTTGCAAGTTTTGGCAATGATGAATACAGCTGCTATAAACATCTGTGTGCGGGTTTGTGTGTGGACATAAGTTTTCGTCTCCTTTGGGTAAATACCAAGGAGCATGATTGCTAGATCGTGTGGTAAGAGTATGTTTAGTTTTTTTAAGAAACTGCCAGTGTCCTCCAGAGTGGCTGTGCCATTTTGTGTTCCCAACAGCAATGGGAGTTCCTGTTGTTCCACATCCTTGCCAACATTTGGTGTTGTCAGTGGTCCAGATTTTGACCATTCTAATAAGTCTGCAAAGCAAGTTTTAATATAAGGAAAACCAAATTTATATATATAGTCTTTGATGGTTTAGTGGCAAAAAGATAAACTTAGAAATTTGACTGGGAAGGATCCCAGCTTTATCACTTCCTAGCCATGTGGCCTGGGGCAAATCATTTAACCTCTCCATTTCCTCTTGCTTAAATAATCATGGTAATGAAAGTCTTATAGTATTTTGATACGATTCTCTTCTCCTCCCCTTGTAAATCATGTGACATATATGGTTCAGGTCATCTCCCTTTATTTTGACAATACTTCTTTATTATCTCTCTATTGTGGTGAATTACTAACATGACTAGACTTGACTTTCTGATTTTTCAGGATATATTCTTAATTATTTCACAGAATAATGGTGAAATTCATCTAAAGCTACTTGCCTTTATTTTACTAGTGGCTACACAGCACATAGGCTATAACTTAAAACAATGTAGAATCTAGTATTAAATGCTCATTTCATGTAGTATTCTTTTATTTTTTAATTTAACCTTTTAAAATTTACTTTTATTTTTTAATTATGGTTTACATTCAGTATTATTTATATTAGTTCCAGGTGTACAGCATAGTGGTTAGACAATTATGTACTTTACAAAACGGTCACCCAGATATTTCAAGTATTCACCTCTCCCCATGCATAGGTATTACATATTATTGACTCTATTCCCTATGCTGTAGTTGACATCCCTGTGAATATTCTGTGTAACTACCAATTTGTACTTCTTAATCCCTTCACATTTTTTACCCAACCCTTCCAACCCCCAGCCCCTCTGATAACCATCAGTCCGTTCTCTGTATCTATGAGTCTGTTTCTACTTTGTTTGTTTATTTTGTTCTTTAGATTCCACATCTAAGTGCAACCATATGGTATTTGTTTTTCTCTGGCTTATTTCACTTAGCATAATACCCTCTAAGTCCATCTATGTCATGTAGTATTCTTTTAAATGAATTAATGATCAAATCCTCCAATTTGAAAAAAAACAACTTCTAGATTATTTAAAAAACCCATCAAATAAACACATATTGTCCTGACAGTTTATAGATTCCTGCTTAGATCACCTATCCTGGAACATGTTAGATCTCAGATTTTTAGGCTTCTGTTTCAAAATGAGATATTTTTCAAAGGGAGATTATTCAGCTGTTTCACATAAGGAACATATTATATAAATAAGTTGTGCCCTAATGCGGAATGCTTTTCACACAAGAACCACAAGAAACCCACCAGAAAAGGCCACAGAACTTCCGTAATTTTAACAAAGCCTTGGAACCAGCAACACTGGTTGTATAGAACAAGGGGGCAAAGAAGGAAATAAAACAGAGAACTGGTTAAAACCTCAGCCAAAGGAATTAGGAAACTGGAAACTTGATGGTACAACAAGATTTGCCTGTGTTTATTTCTCAAATAAAAGTGAAGGAAACTATGAACAGTGGGAAAATTCCTTCCACTTCCCCAAAGGGAAATAGAAGGGGCCTAGGAAGGCTGTCCCCCAGCTTTACAAATAAGAAACTGAAATGCTTCGTTTCACTGCCTTCAAAATGCTAGCTCTTTCCAAATGTAGCTAATGATGGGCACACTGAACTAGGACAACTTGATTTTAATTCCAGAACAAACACATCAAATGCTTGGTTTTTCTTATCCTGCTTTTCTGTGACTGCCATAAATGATGTAAATAGTACATTTTCTTCTTTGGGAAGCATAACAGAAATGACTGTTTGTTTTTTTTAACTCTTCTGTTTGTGTTGATACACTTGACCAGGGAGAAATCTGTAAGCAATTCAACTTGCAACTTGAGGCTGCAAGTTCCTTGAGGATAAGAACCATTGTGGTGATGTTTTCACATTCTTCAGAGTCCCTAGAGGTGTCCGGAGAACCTGGCATTCTAAAGACAACTAGGAGGGGCTCACTAGAGCTTGGGGGCAGTCCTCATCTCATGATCACAGAGAGCCGTTTCCACCAAGTGAAGGAGGCAAATTAAGATGTGGAGTCAGAGGAAAGCCCCTCCTGCACATATAGGCCTCACATGCAAACTGCAGAGAGAAGGTGGGAACTGATCCTTCAAGGAAATCCTCCCTGAATGTTGGCATCCTTAGTATGGCACTATCGTATATGCATTAAGCATTTAGTCGGACTTCCATTGACTTTTCTGCCTGGTCCAATATAGCTAGCTATGGATACTGGGGTCAACCATGATAGCAGACTGGTACATCCTCTCTTCCTCACCCCTCAAAATATCTCTTTTGGGCTCTTTTTTCTTCTTCCCCCCTTCTCTTTTTCTTCTTTTTCTTTCTCCTTTTACTCCTCCTCCTGTTCTCTCACCAAATTCAGCATTACCAGTCACTGTTTTTTACTTAAGATGCATCTTCATGATTATGACTGTCATAATTCATTTGGGCTTCATGGTGGTCTTAACATATTAATAGATCAATGTCAGCCAAAAGGACTGTGAGAAATTAGTCACTTAATGTGGTTCAATAACCATCTCTGGTAGAAAAAGAATACGCTATGCTGTAATACTACTAGCTAGCACTTTCTAAGCATCTATCATGTGCTAGAGAGACAACATGTTAAGGATTCTATAGATATTATTTTATCCCATTCTGGCAACAACCTGATGAAGTAGGTACACTTATTATCATGTCACAAATGGGAAAAGTAGGTGAAGTTACTACCCCAATGTTATGCAGCTAGTAAGTGATGGAGTCAAATGTAAACCCATGAACTTTGATTCTTGAACCTGGACTCTTAATTACTACTCTAGGCTATGTTACTTCCTTCAGGGGAAAAAAGAAGCACTATTCTTGTCTTATTTCCCTCAAGTTTCAGTATTTTGTGTTCAAAGTCTTATCAATTTCTTTTTTTACAAGTAGCATCTTGTGAACTTCTAGGAGTCTGAAAAGTTGTCTCTAGGTTCTTTAAT
This sequence comes from Myotis lucifugus, assembly GCF_000147115.1. Classification (NCBI taxonomy): domain Eukaryota; kingdom Metazoa; phylum Chordata; class Mammalia; order Chiroptera; family Vespertilionidae; genus Myotis; species Myotis lucifugus. The sequence goes on from NW_005871356.1 coordinate 1,101,839, forward strand.
TATGAACAGCCCTTCTCTGAGGATCCAAGATGGAATCTTTCCAACAATTTTCTTTGACCTAGCCATCTTATTTTATTTAACAAAACATCTATAATTTAATGCTCTGCTTCAGCTTCTTCTAAATGCTCCATACACTGTGGTGATCATTAGGACAGAAGCAGGAAGAAAACTCATGATCTTGACTTTTTTTTTTTTCCATCATATGTGATGAGTCAGATTTGCAAAGTCCATAGCACAAAAGCTCCTGATGGATGCTAATTCTGTGGAAACTGTTCATGCTACCCTCTTTTAAAAACAAAACTCCCTTTAGATGTTTGTTCTGTTTGCGGCAGATTTCCAAGTTTAGACAAAGGCTTTCATTCCTTACTGATGAGTGGGTAGAAGCTTTATTGGGTCATAAATACCACGATAGTCCCATATCTATCACTGTGAGACCCTAAACAAGTCAATTAATTCCTTGAGTCTGAGTGCTTTCACTCCTAAAATGAAGTGGGGTATAATGAAGGCACCTTTAGATGTATTCTTGCCTTCTGCCTCTACGATGTCTCCTGGGATCTTTTTTTTTTAAATTAAATCTTTATTGTTCAGATTATTACAGTTGTTCCTCTTTTTTCCCCCCCATAGCTCTCCTCCACCCAGTTCCCACCCCACCCTCTGCCCTTACCCTCCCACTGTCCTCATCCATAGGTATACGATTTTTATCCAGTCTCTTCTTGCACCCCCACACCCCTTTCCCCCCTGAGAATAGTCAGTCCACTCCCTTTCTATGCCCCTGGTTCTATTATATTCACCAGTTTACTTTGTTCATCAGATTTTTTATTCACTTGATTTTTAGATTCACTTGTTGATAGATATGTATTTGCTGTTCATAATTTGTATCTTTACCTTTTTCTTCTTCTTCCTCTTCTTAAAGAATACCTTTCAGCATTTCATTTAGCTTTTTCTTATCTGTGAAGCTCTTTATCTGACCTTCACTTCTGAATGATAGCTTTGCTGGATAAAGTAGTCTTGGTTGTAGGTTCTTGGCATTCATCACTTTGAATATTTCTTGCCACTCCCTTCTGGCCTGCAAAGTTTCTGTTGAGAAATCAGCTGACAGTCGTATGGGTACTCCCTTGTAGGTAACTGACTGTCTTTCTCTTGCTGCTTTTAGGATACTCTCTTTGTCTTTTGCTCTTGGCATTTTAATTATGATGTGTCTTGGTGTGGTCCTCTTTGGATTCCTTTGGTTTGGGGTTCTCTGCACTTCCTGGACTTGTAAGTCTATTTCTTTCACCAGGTAGGGGAAGTTTTCTGTCATTATTTCTTCAAATAGGTTTTCAATATCTTGCTCTCTCTCTTCTTCTGGCACCCCTATAATTCGGATGTTGGTACGCTTGAAGCTGTCCCAGAGGCTCCTTACACTATCTTCATATTTTTGGATTCTTTTTTCTTTTTGCTTTTCCGGTTGGGTATTTTTTGTTTCTTCGTATTTCAAATCTTTGACTTGATTCTTGGGATCCTCTTGTCTGCTGTTGGATCTCTGTATATTATTCTTTACTTCAGTCAGTGTATGCTTAATTTCTAGTTGGTCTTTTTTCATATCCTCCAGGGTCTCACTAAATTTATCGGTGGTTTCCAGAAAATTCTTGAAAAACCTTATAACTCTATATCCAGTCGTTTGCTTTCCTCCATTTCTGTCATTTGTGACCTCTTTCTTTGTCTCCGCATTTTTTATGCTTCCCTGTGTTGGTAGAGTGGCTTTGTGTGCTAGGTGTCCTATAGGGCCCAGTGGCTCAGCCTCCCCAATTACCTGAGGTGGACACTCTTGGTGCACCCCTTTGTGGGCTTTGTGCACAGTCTTGTTGTAGTCTTGTTGTAGTTAAGCCTTGATTGTTGTAGGTATCACTGGGAGGAATTGACCTCCAGGCCAATTGGCTGTGAGAATCAGCTGTGTCTGCAGTGGGAGAACTTCTGTGCTGAAGACACCCTTCTGGGGCAAGACTTGCTTCATTGGGGCTTTGGTGCTCACTGAGTCTGCCCCCTGAGTGTGTCCCTTATGGATCTGAGGAGTTGTAATCTGGATGGTCCCACTCTGACCACTGGGTACACTGGCTCTTGGATCTAAGGAGGTGCTAATTTAGCCTCTGCCTGAGGCTACCCAGCAGGAGCTACGAAGAGATCTGCAGATTCCCCTTCCTTTTTGGGGGTTTGGAGGTGCCCAGATGAGGCCCAGCTGTGAAGCAATGCAAGCTGTTGTGGGGCCTTGGGCCTTCTCTTGGAAGTTCTGGTTCTGTCTGGCCCAGCTGCAATTTGTTAGGTAATTTACAGATTACAAAGGGCCAGGGCATTCATATGCAAAAGCCTCTGCTGCAGCCTGGGTGGGGCGGGGTCTCAGGGAATCAACAGGGTGCAGCAAGCAGCTATGGCCGATCCTCAGCCCTGCCCTAAGGGGCCCCGCGTCTCAGTGTCCCTGTAATCGCTGCAAGCACCTCTGAGGGAAAGCCACCCTCAAGTTCCGAGTTCTGCCTGCTGCCAGACAGTCCAGTTTCTCCCTGTATGAGTCCTGGGTCCCCAGAGACTTCCCGGAACTGGAGTTCGAGCAGTCGGGAGCTTGTGACTCCCTCCTGATTCAAAAAGACAGCCACGTCCTCAGGTGCCAGCCCCTTTCCGCGCGCACTCGAGCCTCTGTACCTCTGTACTTTACTTCCGCAGCTCCTCTGAGTCTCAGTGTGCTTTTCTCTTTCCTTCTAGTTGTAGAATTTCCACTCAGACAGCCTTCCTGTAGTTCTGGATGATGTCCGTTTTGTCTTTTCATTGTGTTTTTGAATTTGTTGTGGGAGGCAGCAATTTCTGGTGTTTACCTATGCCGCCATCTTGGTTTTCCTCTCTCCTGGGATCTTGCTGAATGCCTCAATGGGTTCTTTTGCCCTCTGACTTCAGATGGGTTCAACCACTGGGAGGAACTAGCAGAAGATCAGAGGAAGGCATATTTATTTGACCAGTTCTTTTCTTGTTAGTTGCGTATGGCAACAGCCACATTCCTTTACCAAAAGTCATTGCCTCAAAAAAAAAAAGAGTCATTGTCTCAGCTCTTCAAGTTCCGGTGACCACTCCTTCCCCCTTATCCAGAAAGTGCCAGAGCAGTGATGGCTTCCTGCCTGTGTTAACCTTATCCTCACCCTCACCCTGATGGATGTAGAAGATACAGCTTGAAATAAACTCTAAACTTTCTTCTACTTCTAAAATAAATATTATCCCTTTGTGATACATCCTAGGAAGATGTACTCTTCTGGGAAAGGAGATGGTTGTAATGCTTAGTTAATAGAATGTGCTCTGATAGGAGCTAGCATGTATAAATGAGAAGATACTGGACTGGGAGCCAGGAGATCAGCAGTGCTACTAACAAGTATATGACTTTTTCTTTTCTTCTTTTCTTCCTTTCTCCACTGTGGCTTAGCAACCTCACATCTCCCAAGGAAAATCAAGTCAAACAGGCCTTCCTGAAGACAAGGTGTAAAATACCAGCCTCCAGGAATAATCGCAGCTGATGGCCCACAGCTGTCTTCTTTGGTCCAAGGGAGCTACTTTGCTCAAGGTTATGCCCCCTTGCAGCGGCAGCCAGCAATCAATGATTGGTTAATGCAGAAGCACAAAAACTAGGCTCCCTTTTCTCAATCCAGGAAAACTCTGAAGGGCCATTCCAGTCCCAGAGCCTCTGTTTCTTCTGCATCACACTTCAACTTTTCCTTGTGCCTAATTCCGACCCCCCCTCCCCAACCCTCCCCAGCTTCCAGGTGCTGTACTCTAGAGCACTCCCAGTAAATCTCCTGTACATAGATATCTGTTTCAGAGTCTGTTTCTCTAAGGACCAGAGAGGGGATTATCTTAGATTTTGGGTAAGTTGAGTTTGTTATGTCTGTAACACAGCCAGGTAGCTTTATCTCACAGGCTTTTGGTCAACTAAGCCTAAAGCTCCAGAGAGAGCTGTGACCTGGAAATAAAAATGTGGGTGTTCTATCAGCACTGGGGTGGTAGTGATCTGCAATCCCTTACTTGCAATTTTCAAATTAAAAAACAAAACAAAATAAAACATCTAAAAACCTTTAAAAATGTAGTTGGTGGCAAAACCTGTCCTCATCTGACACCAAAAGTTGAACTGAATGTACTATTTATAGCACCTTTAAAAATTCTACTTAGTGTGAATATTTCTGTGTTTTGCTACAGAAATATTCATATGTTTGATTAGGAAGTGCTATCCCAGACTCTACTGGGATCAGTATGTAATTTTCAGTATATGGGCTTTATTACCTTTCCAAAATCTGAAAAATTCTGGATTCTGAAGCCATCTGGCCCCAGGATTTTATTTATTTACTTGAGGCCCGGTGCACGACGTTCGTGCACTGGGGGATGTGGGGGTCCCTCAGCCCGACCTGCACCCTCTCCAATCTGGGAGCCCTCAGGGGAGCCCTCTCCAATCCGGGAGTTTCTGTCTGTTTTTGCAATCATATGAGCAAATTGTCTGAGACCCCCAACCCAGTTTGGTTTGTTGCTCACAGAATAGAGGCATTTTTTTTCTTTGCTTCATTGGTGGGAATTTCCTGGAAGTTTTAGGATATCTTCCCTTTAATTTTTCCTAGACACTCTGATTTTACATATGTCTCTCACCTTTGCTTTCCCTCCATCCCCCACTGGAACAGTAACTTGCTCCAGGCTCACTTTGCTCTAGTGTCTAGGACAGTGATGGCGAACCTTTTGAGCTCAGCGTGTCAGCATTTTGAAAAACCCTAACTTAACTCTGGTGCCATGTCACATATAGAAATTTTTTGATATTTGCAACCATAGTAAAACAAAGACTTATATTTTTGATATTTATTTTATATATTTAAATGCCATTTAACAAAGAAAAATCAACCAAATAATGAGTTCCCGTGTCACCTCTGACACATGTGTCATAGGTTCGCCATCACTGGTCTAGGAGATCCATCTGCCACCAGAACTATGATTCCCAGCATTCCTGGTGCTCCCCACGCTCTGGGCTTCTGCTTCTGGTCCTGGGGCTGCCATCAGAACTACTATTCCCAGAATTTGTGCTGCTGGGAGTGACCGTGAAAGCCACATCCCCCCAAGCCTCTGGCTCTCCCACTCTGCTCTCCACCCAGCGGCTTGGGGGGAGTGACTGAGGGAGCTGCTCTCCACCTGGCGCCTGTGTTTGCAAATTAACCCGCCATCTTTGTTGGGTTAATTTGCATACTCACTCCTGATTGGCTGGTGAGCACAGCGGAGGGACAGTCAATTTACATGTTTCTATTGTATTATATAGGCTTTTTGCTTAAACTTTTTATTTGAAAAGTATATTTAGAAGTCCAACAATTTTTCAATATAAATTATGACTCTCAAACCTATTTCCATCACTCTAGATATTGTTAAAGTGATGGTAGCACACACATAAGAGAAGGTAGCTAAAGAAGAGAGAACAAAAGAAAAGATTGTGTCCAAAGAATTGGCATAAGAATAAGGCTAAAGATCAGGGTGACCAGATTCCTGGAGTGCCCATCTTTCTACCTTATCCTGTCAACCCTTTAGATCTAGTAAAACCCTCATGCGATTGAGCTACTTTGGGGCAACAAGATGAACTACTTTCAGAGCAACTAGCTTGGCTGGCACAGAGTAGATTTGGAATGCTATCTCTATGAGCAATCCTAGACCCTGGAACACTTTAGGAAATACACTGAAACTTGAAAAACTTAGAACCTCAGTCGCTGTAGGTGGGGGCAAACTTCATAGGTGGAGGAATCAGCAGAGTGGATCCTCATTCCCACATCCTGACCCACCACCATTATGCTTCCTGTTACTGAGCTACTGAGAGACCCCTGCGTTCTGGACACAGAGCAGGCAGGAGCTCATCTGTCCTGTTCTGCCTCCTAATCTCCCTGCAAGGAAGGGGGCAGGACAAAACACACCTGAGAAAACGGAAAGTGCCTGAAGACCCTGCTCCTCCATTACTTTCCCACCCAAAGCAGACTCTTCGGCCAGGTGGGGAGTTCTTCAGACAAAACTCCCTGAGTCTTATTTGTGTCTGGTTCCAGGGCTAGGACACAGAAATAGAGCTTCAAATTCAAGAAGAAGAGTGCTGGGGTGTCTATGGCTCTACTGCTTTTCTCTCCCTCCCTTCCCCAATCCCACCACTGTAGGAACCCCTCCTCCACCAAGCAAGAAGGGAGAAGCCTGTCCATCACAAGCAACCCATGCAAGCACAAGCAACACAATCAATAAAGAATTGTTTGGAGATTATCAAGCCTACTTTACAGGGGGGCTAGTTCATCAAGGCTCAGGCTTAGGACGAACAATGGGATGGGAGTGTGGTGGGGGATAAAAATCACTTAAGAGAAAACTATGTTGATTCTAGAGCACTGGCTCTCAGTTTGGGGCGCTTTTGCCCCCTGGGAGGCACTTGGCAATGTCTGGAGACATTTTGGGGTGTGATAACTAGGGTGGGCCAGGGACACTGATAAACATCCTACAATGCATAGGACAGTCCCCCAGTACTAAGAATTATCCAGCCCCAAATGTCAAAAGTGTCAAGAATGAGAAACCTTGCTCTCTGTCTCCCTGCTCCCAGGTTGTGAGGATTGTAAGAGTCCTAAACTCCCAGATGATTGTTTTCAACCAATTTATCTCCCCACCTTCCATCCTCCATGGTCAGGAAGGAAGTCCACCTGAGACATAACTCCTAGTTTCGCTGCCATCTGGATTTCTCTCCAGCTCTCTTCCTCCTTTTCCTTCTCTTCCTCCTCTCACCTGGGCCAGCAGGGAGGTTAACAGAGGGCAGGCCAGGTCCCCAAGACCTAAATGGAATGTCATCAGGGTAAGATCCATTTCTTACCTTAAGTCGTATTCAATGGGAAACAATAAGGTTTCTAACAGGAATGAGGGTAAGGATGGAGGTAGTAGCAGGGTGGGGGTAATTAAGAGAATGCATCTTAAATTTAATTTTAATTAATTTTTAAAAAGGAAAGATATTGGGGAGCTAGCAATGCTACAGAAACAGGATCAGAGGCCTAACTAGAGAAAGACGCTGACATTAGCAGAGAGATATTGAAGACCTGTGAGCTTAAGTTCTGAGATTTAAAGAGAGTAGACTAGGCAGTGGTCACCCTCCCAGCCCCTTCTTGACGTCTGCTTCAGTTCATTCAGAAGGAAGGAGAAGGGCATAGAGATAGGGAGCTTCACAGCAAAGCCAGCTCCAGCTTGGTAACGTCACCCACCTGCCATTCAAGGAGTTCCAGGCGAATAGTTTAAAAACTGGTGGCACCCAGACTGTCATTCAGGAGGAGGGAACTCATTCCAGGTTTCCAGAAACTCCTGTTTCAGATCTGAGAGTGTGCAGGGCTTCAGCTGAGCTCCTCTGGCCAGCCAGTAGCTACTTGGTCAGTTTTGCTGCCTTGACCCCATCTCCAGGAGGGGCTACAGCCAGAGGAAGTAGAGGGAGTCCAGCTCCCAAGCCTTTTGAGGCACTATCAGGCAGAGAAGGAAAAAAAGGGGCCTTGAGGACACTGGTTCTCGGAGGATCGGGTGGAGGCAGCATCTCTTCTGGGCTGGGCACAGAGTGGAGACTTCAGACAGCAGAAACATTCCTGTTGGAGCTACAAGCCCCTAGAATTGCTCCACGGCCTGTCTCGGTTTCCCTTGGCTCTCATCTGCTCCTGAACAGCACCTGTCATGGCAAGTCCATCTCTAGCCTCCCTCTCCCCAGAGCCAATGTGAGTCAGGTGGACAAAATTCATTGGTTCCCCGATCATGGTCCGATTGATCCGTCTCCTCTTCTTCTTCGACTGGGGTTTCTCTACCACACGGCAGCCCAGTTTGTGCCAAAATTCACTCATGTTCCCTGATGGTTCCAGTTTCACTCTTCCGCCTGAGGCCCCTGAGGGCTCTTGCTCGGGTGCCTTGACCACCTGCTCGTCACTCCCTTCAGGTGTCACAGCACCCTGGGTTCACTCCTCAGGACGGGGCTAAAGAAAGGAGAGTCCTCGGAACCCTTAGCTGAGCAGTAAAGGCCAGTGTCTCCAGTCCTGAGAGACCAGCAGGGCCAGAGAGTGAAGTGGGCAGGCCGGCACAAGATTACGTCTTCCTCAGGCTTGGAACCCTGCTCTGCTCCGGCATTGAGGCGCCCGGCTAGAGCTTGTTGGGGGGCTCCTGCTCGATGCCCACCAGTGTGGGGTTCCCGAACTGGCTCTTTGGTGTGGTGGGGAGCTGAGGGCAGGCCAGCAGAGGTGGGGCTCTGGCCCCAAGGGTTTTAGACAAGAGATTGTAGCCTTATAATTGGGAACATGAAAGAGGATAAGATCACGTCAGGAGAAACAATAGACAAAAAGCAAGTACGGGACAGGGAACAGCAACATTTTGGACTAGCCAAAGGAAGGGTGGCCAGCAAAAGGAAGAAGAATGTTCTGACCAGGAGAGTGTAGAGTCAGAGTCATGGAGGCCAAGAGGACAGAGCTTTCAGCAAGAGGAGGAAGGCTCCCGGTGACTCATCAGTAGCAGGGGGCTATGAACCAGGAACGAGGACTTACCCTCCAGAGTGGGCCATTGGCTGTTGGTGGGTGACCATGGCAAGTGCAGAAGACCAGCAGAGGCAGAAGCTCAAATGCAGTGCATCCTGGGATGAATGGGAAGTGAGGAGAGAAATTATACAATTGCTAGGGGGGTAAGGGCGTGTGATTTTAGCCTGAAGAAAGCTTTGGACATGTTAATAGGGAAGAGAGGAGGAACAAAGAGTGGGTGAGAGGTCGAAAGAAAGGGTAGAGAGAGGAGAAGTAAGAAGGTAGGATAGGAGGAGGCAGGAAGAACTCAGGTGGGGTTGGGGCAGGGATTCATATAGAGGAAGTGAGGATGAGGGTTGGTCTAGAACTAAAGGAAGGACTCCTTACCTTCTGAGGTTAGAAGAAAAGGAATGAGAAAGGGATTAGATGTAGAAAAATGGGTAGGTAGGAAAGGACATCATTGAGGTTGATCATCTGATTTCTTCTATTTTATCACTGAAACAGAATAGTTTATCTGCCCAGAGTAAAAGGGGTGCAACTGGAAAGGGATCATAGGAAGAGGTGAAAGTTTGGGGAAAAGCAAGGGAGCAAACCAAGGAAAATTAGAAACATGAATAATTGTTGGTCTAAAGTTAGAGAAAATGTAGTGGCTTTAATTGACACGGTGACATGATTCCCCCCCGCCCCCCCCCCCTCCGATCCCTCAGTTCTATGCACAGAGATGTTAAACAACAAAATACCTGTGTAGCCATTAAAAGTTGTCACAGGGAATATTCACTTGGCAAGG
>NW_005871356.1:1113112-1151891 GCF_000147115.1 Myotis lucifugus
CTCTTTATTATATAGGATAGTCACTTAATAAGGAAGTAGTTTTCCTACCCCCTAGTTCATATACGAGGTGGCCAAGACATAATGATGTTGATGAGCTGGCAGGTACACTTAACTTCTGGGCCGTCCCACCCTGCATTCCTGTGACTGCACACCAGGTTGGGAGCCCGAGGCCATGACTCTTCATCAGTGGCTCAGGAGAGGGTGTGAGGAGGCAAAGTGTTAAGGCTCCCCAAACTGTACAGCTGGTCGGAGGCTTCCCAAGACACCAGAATGTGCCTAGGGTGATGACTGGCAACAGCAGTCTGAACCAGCATTTCCCTCTCCCTCCCTGCGCTTACACTTTTCAGCAATGTTTATTCATTTCCTCCCCATGTTCTGATTGGCAAGCACATGGTCACTTAAGCATATTGAGAATAAGGGGGAACTCCAAACTGTAAGATGCTTGAGGCTGGGAGGAAGGCGAGGAGAGCCCAGAGAGGGATGCACTCTCCTGGGCACTGTTCAGTCACCAGGGGAAGCCTCGGGTGGGCTAAGGTGAGCTCAGCGCGTAAGTGGGGTAGGTGGGCGGCACTGTGCTTTCGCTGACATTCTCTCCTTTGCCCTTGCCACAGCCCTGTGATGTGAATATCGTTAAATTTGTTTTAGAGATGGGGAAAATGAGGCTCAGAGAGGGTGACTGATTTGGCAAAGGACACACAGCGTGAAATGGCAGAGCTGAGATTGTAAAATCACATGCAGTTTCTATTTTAGGATACCGTCTGCCTCTTCAGTTTGGCCACTCTACATTTGATTTCCCTGTACCTCCTTAACCCTCAGATTAACACGGTGTGGGCTAGGGGAGCAAATGACCTGACAGTGTTAAAACTTAGGTAGTTTGTTTTCAGTATGAACCTCAAATTATGCCATATAGTGTGATCAGTTGTCTCATTCACTAACATATAAGGCTAGCATAGTCAGTTTCTTTTTTAAAATATGTTTTTTTTTATCGATTTTAAGAGAGAGAGGAAGGGAGGGGGGAGAGAAAGAGAAAAACATTGACTGGCTGCCTCCCCTACACACCCGAGTGCACCCGTCCAGGGACCAAACCCGCATTCTCGGTATGTGCCCTGACCAGGAATTGAACTAGCAACCTTTCAGTTCATGGAATGACACTCAACCAACTGAGCCACACCAGCCAGGACATTACATAGGCACATATTTTGAACTTAGCTGCTCCCAGTTTTTAAATGGGTAAACTGAGAGCCACAGCTAACCAATTCAGATGTTAGCAGGGCTTCTGTACCCATTACTATCCTCACAGACAGACAAACTGACACCCTAACACCCCAAACAAAAAAGGACCTTGTAGGCAAAGAGATTGATCAACTCATTACCTATAGCACCTATTCTGTAACTAGATAGAGCAGTTCATCTTTCCCTGGGCTAGCCATAATACTTTCAGAGATTGCTAATTTTTTTTTTTTTGGCAAGTAACGGAAATAGAATCTCAAATACATGTAGCATTAAAGGGTGAAGATAGAATTTTCTCTCCAAGATTGATAATGAGGAGATAGGTGGTGCACATAAATAATGAGTCCAGCACGTTTGTGGAGTGAAATGAGGTCGGTCCTGTGTGAAAGACCCGCCAGTTGGTACTCCAGCAGCTCCCTGGGCCTTTGAAATGCAGCCACGGCCAGGGCTTCACTTGTGCAGGACTGTGCACCTTTTAACCCAGCCTGAACGCCAGCCCTGGGAGCAGTGCATTCAGCAGCGACGTCAGGAAAAGCAGACCTGCTGACATGAGTGTTCAGGACAACGGGAGGTGCAAAAAGAGCCTTTTTGACATTTTTTTCTTTTTGTGTGTGAACGGTGACAATGAAGGGAAGAGACAGGCCCGAGGAACCATGGGAAAGGGAGTCTCCAGCCCCTCGCACCCTGCTTCCCACATTTCCACAGGCCTGGTCTGCTTGCAGATGGAAGGACTTCGAGGTTCTCTGACATCCACAGCCAGCCCAAGCCACAAAAGTACGACTTGTAAGAGTCACTTGTTGGCCCCTGTGTATCATGGTAGCCACCCCGGAACCCTTAAGACTCGGACAGTATGGAGAAGTTTCTTGGGAATGGGAACTTGCCTGGAGTCCGTGCGGAGTGTGGGGAGAGCAGGGCCCGGCTGCCGAGAGCCTTACACTGAAACCCCCGCGGCTCAGCTTACCAGCTGCGTGGCCATGTGTGTCACTGGAACAGGCTGAGCCTCAGTGTCCACAGCTACGAAGTTCACTCCACAAATGCGTGTTTAGCGCCCACTCTGTGCCTCTCTGAGCTGTGCCAGGTGCTGGGATACAGGGCTGCCCTCAGGGAGGTTCCCACACCATCTCACATCCTCTCAGGGAAGTTTCCTTGAAGAATTGTGATCTGAGCTCATAGTGGGGGTTTCTGGAACCCTGGGGGAGAGCTCTTTTATTATAAGTTGAAAGCTTATTTTTTAAAAATATTTTTATTGATTTCAGAGAGGAAGGGAAAGGGAGAGAGATATAGAAACGCCAATGATGAGAGAGAATCAGTGCCCAACTCCTGCACGCCCCACACTGGGGATTGAGCCTGCAACCCCGGCATGTGCCTTTGACCGGGAATTGAACCATGACCTCCTGGTTCATAGGTTGATGCTCAACCACTGAGCCACACCCTACAGGCACATAAATTGATACCTTCTTGAGCATCATTCCTGGACAGTATCAGAGCAGACACGGGACACGTGTACCAGGTGTGGAGTGCTCATGTCTCCGGCTTCCCGAGGAAGTCACAGCTAGCTCTGAAACCCCTGCGATATGGAGCTTTGTCGTGAACATGGCAAACTCTGGCTCTCTGAGGTGGGCTCCTCACAGGTGCATCTCTTGACCCAGGGGATCAAACACAAAACCCAGTCAGTCCATGGGCCCAGGTACAGATTCTGTTTTTCTCCTAAAGTTCCATTGTCTATCTGTTTCCTGGAAGTTAGAGTCCATCCATGAGTACACCTACTATGTGCCAGGTGCTGGGCTTGGGAGAGGGTAGGCCCGACCCTGTCCAATCAGAGTCTGCTATCTAATGGTTTGTGTATGTGCAAAGGGGAGGGAGGTGCAGTTTGATAAAAAGACATTAAAGGAGCTGGTTAGGCACATAGACCCCGAGTCAGACTGCATGGGTTCAAATGCCTCCATTTCTTCCTCTGTAAACTGGGGCTAACCCAGTTACAAGAATTAAATAAACATATATACATACAAATCACTTAGAATAGTGTGAGGCATGTGGCAAACGCTATGTAAGTGTTTACAACAGTGTTAGGTCTTAAGAGCACTGTGAGGGTAGCCCAAGGGACTACGGGTGGTCTGAGGGGTGGCTTTCAGGATGTGACCTAAGGACGAGTAGAGTAGAGAGTAGCGGGGTACTGTTCCAGGTAGCAGGACGGTCAGCAGTGGCACTGAGGGAAAACGATGGAGTCATTTTGGTTACTGTTGTTTTATAGAAACAATGTTGTGGCCTGGCCAGGTAGCTCTGTTGGTTAGAGCTTTGCCCGGATAACCCAAGGTTGTGGATTTGATCCCCGGTCAGGGCACATACAAGAATCAACCAATGAATGCATAGATACATGGAACAATAACTCTCTCTTCCTTCCTCTCTCTCTCTCAAATCAATAAATAAAAATAAAAAAATCACACACACACACACACACACACACACACACACACCACACGGTTGTGAATTGAGTGCCTTCTCTGTGCCAGGCACTGTGCTGGACACTGGAAACACAGTGGAGTGAGTGTGGCCTGTGGGAAGAGCACGACTGAGCTCCAGAGAGCCTTACATTGCAAGTCGTTGTTTAAATGGTGAAAGCCGGAGAAGTACAAATGCCAAATCATTTGATTCAGATCACTGTATTCATGTAAATTCTACAGTCGTGTTGGTGAAAAATGACTTGTTTTCATTCAGGCAAGCCTTTCCCCTGATCTGACAGCTGCATATCTATCTAAAATGAGACACTTTGACACCCACAGCTCTGATCTCAATTGGACAGTTTCCCCCACACACAAATGGAAGAGAAAGACAATTGAGCATTATTAGATAGGAGAGAATGTTCTCACACACAGGAAAACAGCTTTTTCCTTTGAAAAAAACACAATAAAGGACAGAAAATGACTGACAGAATCAGAGCTTCCCAAATGTCAGCAGAGCTGTTTCAGCTACACTCTGGCCTCTGTGAGGGGAGATTAGGAGAGTTTTTAGACAAGTATTGAACGCACCTTAGCGTTAGCTGGCGCAGGGAGACATTTGCTGCTAAAATAAGCCTGCTCTTGGAGCATGTCAAGAAGCTACAATGCAGTTTGGGCTTTTTGTATTTAGGAAAAGCAAACACTTTAGTAAAGCCTCGTTCATATACACTCACTGAAAAGTTTAGTAAGCGGGAAACCTTCCTGGTTTTTCCACTAAACAAATGCTTATGGAACACACACATGTGCTGGACGCTGTCCATCTGTGGGAAAGGCAGCCAAGGTCACTTTGCCCCAGTGCCTTACAGAGGAGAGGACAAGACAAATATTAATCTAATAATGAAAATAAGCTCTGATGCATGTATGGTGGAGGAAGTAGAGGTGCTATGGGAGGTTCACCCCACGGTGGCCTCACTCAAGCCACTGACTTGGGGGAAGCACCCACAGGGCAAGAAGATGAGTGTTGGCCAGTTCAAGGTGGAGGGAGCTTTTGGACTGTTTACTATTTAAGTGGGAATATAGGAACTATTTTTTCACATGCTTTATAGCCAGCACTGGATTTTCCTTTGACCGTCCAAATCATTATAGTACATGCGTAAGAACAGTCAACTCACAGTTGTAGCAGAACCATGGTGTGGAAAATAAGCATTTCTTAGAATACTAAGAATAATGGACTCCTTTGCCCAGGAATGCAAACTCTGTGTTTTCATTTCACTTTATTGTCACATAGACGAAGCTATTTAAAACTGAATGATGCCCTAACCAGTTTGACTCAGTGGATAGAGCGTCAGTCTGCGGACTCAAGGGTCCCAGGTTCGATTCCGGTCAAGGGCATGTACCTTGGTTGTGGGCACATCCCCAGTGGGGAGTGTGCAGGAGGCAGCTTGTGGGATGTAAAATGGTGCAGCTACTTTGGAAAATAACCTGGCAGTTCCTTGAATGGTTACACATACAATTATCACATGACCCAGCCATTCCATTCTAGGTATGTGTACAAGAGAAGTGAAAACATACGTCCACACAAAGACTTACACATGAATGTTTGTTCATAATATTCATAATAGCCAAAAGGTAGAAACAACCCAATTGCCCATCAAATAATGAATGGATCAATAAATGTGGAATATCTATGCAGTGGAATATTAGTTGGCCATAAAAAGGGATGAAGTACTGATACATGCTATAATATGGATAAACCTTCAAAACATTATGCTAAGTGAAAAAAAAGCCAGACACAAAACACCACATTATACGATTCCATCTATATGAATTATTTAAAATAAGCTCATCTGTAGAGACCAAAAGTAGATTAGCATTCGCTTAGGACTGGGGGAAGAATGGGAAAATAGGCAGTCATAGCTAAAGGCCACAAAGTTTCCTTCTGAGGTGATGAAAATATTCTAAAAGTGACTGTGGTGATGGTTACACGTATCTGTGAATATACTGAAAACCACTGAATTGTGTACTTTAGATGGGTGACTTTTATGGTATGTGAACTTTATCTCAATAAAGTTGTTAAAAAAGAAAAGTGAGCACCTAACAGGCACCCTGCTCTTCCTTGCTGGGTGTTGGACCAGCCAGCCAGCATAGATGGATGATGTGGGGTTTGCTCATGATGCTGAAGCACATCCATGCTCTTCCCACTACAGGTCCCTTGGTCTTGGCCTTCTTTTCCTTTTATTCATTTTTTCTTCTCCCTCAATAAACACCAAGAGTACTTAAGTGTCATTTTTTATTCTTTTTATATCTTTACTAGAGGCCTGGTGCATGAAATTTGTGCACTGGCAGGGGTGTCCCTCAGCCCAGCCTGCACCCTCTCCAATCTGGGACATCCCTCTCACAATCCGGGACTGCTGGCTCCCAACTGCTCACCTGCCTGCCTGCCTGATCACTCCCTAACCACTCCTCTGCCAGCCTGATTGATGCCTAACTGCTCCCCTGTCAGCCTGATTGCCCCAAACTGCCCTACCCTGCTGGCCCGGTCACCCCCAACTGCTCTTCCCTACAGGCCTGGTCGCCCCTAACAGCACTCCCCTGCTGCCTGGTCCCCCCTAACTTCCTTCCCTCCCCTGCAGGCCCAGTCACCCCCAACTGCCCTCCCCTGCTGACCTGATCACGCACAACTGCCCTCCCCTGCCGGCCATCTTGTGCCCACATGGGGGTGGCCATCTTGTGTGAGGGCGTGACAGTCAATTTGCACATCACCTCTTTATTATATAGGATCTCTGATAACATATTAAAAGTGCAATATCTTTAATTTGCTTTGAAATCGTGATGCTTTACCTTCTAGACTCTAAGTTAAGACTTTCATTTTCAAAATTTTACCACTGCTATTAACCATTCCCATGTATTTACATTTCAGCCTTTTCCCCGTGGCTTTAACCTTGGCATTTCCCCATTAATCTGTGGGATTCAGCCCCATGGAATGGAGTCATAGCTTCAGCCATGATTACACGACTTTCCTCCCCAGGGTCCCACAGAAGAGACTGAAGTCAGACGTCACTGATCTGATGATCTCCTGGCAGCAGATATGTCAGAAAAGCTATTTGGTGAAAATTAATATAAGTGTTTATACACAGATATGATCTAAGAGTTTTAAGTAAAAAATAAATAAATTACAAAACCTCACAATGATTTGGCCAGGCTATCCTGCTCCCCCATTTAATACAATAAAATTAAAATGGTTACATCTGGCTTATTCAGGAAACTTGGCAAGTAACAGCAAGTGAGAGAACCCAAATGTCATAAATGTTTGGCTTTTTAATGTATTCCATTTGTGGCCGCAGGTTTACCTTTCTACTAATGTAATACGTAGCTTAGTATTAAATTGTTTGCATTCTATAAACACACGGGATTGGTGGTGGGAAGTCAGCCAAGAGTAAACGAAGAGTTCATGGGAAAATCTACTTATTTTCAAAATTTTGCTGGAGCTAATTTGCAAAGAGAATAACCCACATGTGGATTATTGAGGGTTAGCTATGTAATCCCCAAGGAGCAAAACACTGGGTAACGATTGCTAGTGAGAGGTTTGCCACCAGTTTCTGTGTTTCAGGGATTTTACATACATTATCTCAAATTCTTACAGTAAACTCACAGTGTAGGCATTATTATCCACATTTTCTCGATGAGGATACAGAGGTCCAGAGAAGCTCACCCACCCAAGGCCACGGAGATGTTATTGATGGAGCCAAGACTTGATACACCTGGGCTTAGCTACCACACAACATGGTCTCACTTGTTGATTTACTCAATCATTATTGTAGCGTACAAAGAACAGCCTTGATTGTGGAATAGTATCTGTGGGTAACAATTAACAAAACAATTCAAAGGAAGAATTACTTAGAGCAGTGGTTCTCAACCATGGCTGCACATTAGAATCACCTGGGAATCTTTTTAAAATCCTGATTTCTGGGCCTCATCCTCCGGAAATTCTGTTTCTTTGTTACTAATGATGAGGCCCAGAAATCAGGATTTTAAAAAGATTCCCAGGTGATTCTAATGCGCAGCCAAGGTTGAGAACCACTGGGTGAGTGTCTTCATAGTAAACAGTTTTAATGGCCAAGCATAAAAGAAAGGACTACGGAGCAGAGGCCAACGTCTATATGAAAGCAATCATTTCCCAAAATCAAAGATCTCTCGTCGATAGGTGACCGTCTGCCAGAAGACCTCAGTTGGACCTCTGAGTTACAGCTGTGACGTCTCTCTCTCCATGCGTGCTGAGCTGCTTTCAGTGTTAGTTTTAAAAAAAAAAAGTGATTTTTCTTTAATATGTAAAGTTCAAAGTAAGTTTGTTACTTACAAGTTGAATAATAGCAGATCGGTGAAAATAATTCTGGTTGACTGGAAGCTGTGGTCCCCACCCAAAGCACAAATATTTGGGCAAAATCATGAAAGCACAAAATGACAAAGTAGCAATAAGAGGAAATGGACCGCCCAGGAGTCTGGAAATGCACTTTTATGCCCTTTGGTTTTATTGTACAATCAGCAGTTTAAATCAAGCCAAGACAAATAATAACCAAAGTAGTATTTTATCTCTTGGTGTCCTGTGCAGGTTAGAGAGGCATTCAACTCAAACAAAATACAACCCTCAGAACTCTTAAGAGGAGAGGTTTCACCAATGATCTTTATTATTATTATTAATTTTAAAATAGAAAATCCATTCCCATCTACCTCACTCTTACACCACCATGTTGGAGAACCTGTCCCGTTGGAGCACTAAGAATGAGGGTATTCCATAGAATGTTCCTTGCAGTAGAGTGGGAAGGCTGCTGGCCCTACATTTTATGTTCTTGGCTAGGGAAATGTGGTAGGCAGAAAAATGGTTCCCCCAAATCTATGCTTTAATACTCGAAACCTGTGAAGATGTTACCTTACATGGCAAAAGGGACTTTGCAGATGTGATTAAGTTAAGGATCTTAAGATGGGAGGTTAGCCTTTGTTATCCAGGCAGCCCCAATCTAATCACATGAGACCTGCAATAGGCAGAACCTCCCCGGCTATTGTCAGAAAGGCATGAGCCCATGGAAGAAATGCTACATTGCTGGCCTTGGAGATAAAGGGGCCACAAATCAAAGAATTCGGGCAGTTCTTGGATCTGGAAAAGGCAAGGAAATGCATTCTTCCCTAGAGCCTGCAGAAAGGAATATAGCCCTTCCCACCCCTTGATTTTAGCCCAGGGAGACCCATGTGGACTTCTGACCTATGGAACTATAGGTAACACATCTGTTCTGTTTAAAGCCATCAAGTTAGCGGTGGTTTGTTAAATAGCAGTTAGAGAATCTGACTCTGTGTCAGCATATTCATCCACCTTACAGCTCTACAGTTAAACCAGGAGTAGGATACTGCTTGTTAGGAAGAACAACTAGGTAATCTCTAGCTTCTTGGACCAAAGTCAATACCTGTTAGAGTCTTCATTACTTGTATTGATCTATCAGATTGTTGTTATACTCACTAAAAAAATAGGTTGCATGTTAATTCCTTTGAAAATTCATTTATTTGCTTTCCTCTACCTGAAGATCTATAGTGGCAATTTAATTATTAATCACAAGGAGAATTCATTTAATATAAAGAAATCTACCAAATAGCTAAGGGCTGTTCTTACTTTGAACACTCATGGCTTCAGTTGAATGAAAAAATATAAAACCAAACAAAATTCAATGAGCCCACAAACTAATATTATCATTATTATCATTATGACAATATCACTATGATAATATTATCATTGTTATCACTGTACAGACGTAGGCATTTTCCAATTTATTATCACTAATGCTAAAACAAACCTTCCATTTATAAACATGCTAAGAAAATCATGTGGTCTGGGGCCCACATGAAAATAAGGCACAAAATAATAGCTCAAGTGAACTTTCAGTTGGTAGGTCCTTATAACACAAACCTTTCTGGATTGAACAAAACCAACTTCTCTGACTCCTTTGGTTAATAAATCCTTTTGATATTATATTGTCTTTGAAGATCATCTTTATATTGGACATAAAAGCTTATTTTGAACTTGTAGTTTATTATCTCCATCCACTCCATCAGTTCTTCTAACTTTTTCTCTCTCATTGGCCACTCTCTTTCCATTTCATCACAGCCTACAGTGTGCCCCAGAGGGATTGTCTAAACTTTATTTCCTGCTGCCAAAGTATAAATGGTCAAAAATTAAATGTATAAAGGATAGGCAGACCTGTGATGAAGCTTTAGATCAGGGGTGGGGAACCTTTCTTCTGCCAAGGGCCATTTGGACATTTATAACATCACTGGAGGCCTAGTGCACGGATTCGTGCACCCGTGGGGTCCCTCGGCCTGGCTTGCAGGGATCAGGCTGAAATCAGCTCTCCAATATACCCCGAGGGGTCCCAGATTGTGGGTGACACCCCCTGGAATCGGGCTACCTCCTCTCTGGTTCCAGGTGTGTCACCCCAGAACCACAGCTGCCAAGTCACTGCAGCTCAACAGCTCCTGCACTGAGCGTCTGTCCCCTGGTGGTCAGTGCACATCATAGCTACCAGCCGGTTGCTTAGGCTTTTATATATATAGATTCTCGGGCCATACAAAATTATCAACTTAAAAATTAGCCTGCTATATATATATTTGGTCAAACATTTAATTAACTCACCCCTAATGCCTTGGCAGGGCCAGACCAAATGATTTCATAGGCCTTATACGGCCTGCGGGCTGGATGTTCCCCACCCTTTGTTTATATCATTCATTTAGTACCATGAAAGGCAGGTTTACCATGCAGTGAATGAAACTTAAGCTGTGGTGGAGACTTTATTGTTCACTGAAGGCCTTTGGTTTGTCTGGTTATTTTTTATATCTAAATCCACTGGGAAAATAAGAGAAAACGTTGTGTAACTTCTGAGAGTAAGGTTTGCATCCTGAACACAAGTGTCAAACATTAATTAGCAGCAAGTTCTTTTCTCAATCGCTGCCTCAGGGGAACCCAAAGTAAGAAATATGCCTGTAGTAGTTTGTTCACAAAC
Organism: Myotis lucifugus; assembly: GCF_000147115.1. NCBI lineage: Eukaryota > Metazoa > Chordata > Mammalia > Chiroptera > Vespertilionidae > Myotis > Myotis lucifugus. The sequence goes on from NW_005871356.1 coordinate 1,123,821, forward strand.
CTTTCTGGATTGAACAAAATCAAGTTCTCTGACTCCTGCCGTGACAAAAATTACAGACTGGGTGGCTTACACAACAGAAATCCATTTTCTCACAGTGGCGGAGGCTAGAAGTCTGAGATCACGGTGCCGCAGGGTTGGTTCCTTCTGAGTGCTGTGAGGAGGACTCTGTTCCATGCCTCTCTCCTACTTTCTGGTGGTTTTGGCAAACGTCGGTGATCCCTGACTTGTTGCACCATCTCTGTCTCTGTCTTCATCTGGCCTCCTCCCTGTGTGTGTGTCTGTGTCCAAGTTTCCCTTTTTATAAGGGCACCAGTCGTACCGGGTTAGGCCACCATAATGACCTCATCTTAACTAATTACAACCACAGAAACCCTATTTCGAAATAAGGTCACATTCTTAGGTACTGGGGGTCAGGACTTTAACATATCTTTTTTTGGGGGGGCGGGGTACACAATTCAACCCATAACAATGCTTTAAATTATTTGTATGTTTCTTCATTATAAAAGCAAGCAATGACAATACCCAATGCTGATGAGAAGGCAATAAAGTGGTCGTTTCTACATATTGCTGTTGGGAATCAATCAGAATATTTGAAACAGAATTAGAGTTATACTAGAATGTAAACTCCATAAGGTCAGGGACCTTGTCTGTCTTCCTTTCCCCTGTAACTCCAGCAAAAATAGAGCTTAGCACACAACAGGCACTCAACACTTGTTTTAAATGAAGGTATGACCTTGAAATGCCTATATTAAATGGTTTGGTAATGGTTAGAATACCCAGATAGAAGTGTTGCTAAACACCAGAATCTTGACTGAATCGATGAAAAGGGCCCACTGAAAATCCAAAAGAATAATTCAGATCTTTATAAAAATCACAGAATCTGTTGAATGTGATGAAATCCATACAATGGAACAAAAACTATAATTACACTTAATTTAACTCTATAGAAAACATATGTTCAGTTTTCTATATCCAGTAAACCACAATCCAGTTCCTTCTCCACTAAGGAATCTTTACCCTAGCTAATTTTTTTTCATCTTCCAACTTTCATTTAAAACTTCGAGTCTCATAGAAACTCAAAGAAGGATTCTCTGACCCTCTGAGCTAGGTTAGATTCTCCTGTTACTTACTCTCACCGATTTAAAAACTTCTTTTTTTGTCAGCACTTATCACATTTGAACTTATGTAATACTTCGTTATTATTTCCATCCTAGCTTTGCTACTCATGTATATTCTATGAAAACAGATCTTTGGCTTTTTCACTAATGTAATCCCCAGCAATTGCTTAATATTTGATAGATATTTGCTTCTCAATAAATATTTAATGAATCAAATAACAAGTTAATGAAAGAGTGAATGAGTAAATAAATGAATGTGCATTGCTTTGTGACAAAGCAAGCCATCTCTAGTTAGGTCTCTATTCCTGTCCCTAGGACTGTTGAGTTCTGCTGCTGATCATCTTCTTTTCTGATGCAGTATTTGCAGGAAAGTCATTTTCTTGTGACTCTTATTTCTCTACAGAAAGTCTGTCTTCGCTTTGAGTTTGCTCAAAATAACAGTCTTTACCAATTTTACTGCAAGGGAGACTTTGTTTTCCTTCAACAAGCTCTGCAAAGATGCCTACAGCTGCTTATTTATTTTCAGAGGGACCTCCCTTTCCATTTGCATGACCCTGAAGCTTTCTAGTTCTTTTCATCTGGGTTCTCTGTGTTCCCTGATCCATGGCCTCTACGTTCTGCCCACATTGCGTAGTTGGAAGCAAAATTCTTCTTTTGGTGGACAGAGTAACTTACTGATTGGGGTCAAGGCTACAAAGACATCCCCACTGGGCAGAGATATGCACATGGTAAAACTCCCTTTGTAACATTAAAAATTATTTCTGGTTATAGCTGGGAAGGTGTTTTTCTAATTTAACCATTTCAGGTCAATTGTATCTGCATAACTTTTGTATTATTTCCATTTGGAAACTATTATAAGTAATCATATTTTGAATTTTTTTAAATAAAAAGGTTTCTCCATATAAAGATTATTTCTTTAAGATAGTCTACAAGTGGAGATGCTGGGTCATCAATTGAATATGGGCTTTTTTAAAGGATCCTAATACAAATTCATATTACTTATCTAAAAGTATATCATCAGAACAAAAGATGGCTCTCTTCACTGAACTCTTTCCAAGACCATATTATTATGATTTTTTAAAACAAATCTTTAGTGATAGGGTTGGTGAAGAAATTACAACAATTTATTGTGTTGTTTATTTGATTATTATCAAGAATCAACATGCTCGCTTGTGACTTGACCAGCTGAATTCTCTCTTTGGGGTAATAATCTCTTTTATGAATATTCTATTAACCAGTTATCAATCGGGCCCTACTGCTTTTCTTATCAGTTTGCTTGTGTGAGCTCTTTTTATAGAAAATATACTAACTCTGACGTCTTATTGAAAACATTTTCCCATTTTAATATTTACCTCAGAATCTTATGTGCACAGAATTTTTCATTCTTACAGATGCAAATCTGCTGGTCTTTTACGCTATAATTTCTTCTGCTATTTCTAAGCTTAGGAAATCTTCCCCCTTGTACAATATCTATAAATAGATGTCCATATTTTCTTTAAATGTTTCTATTGTTAGAATTTTAAGTACTTAACTTTTCAATCAATCTAGAATTTACTTGGGTATGTGGAATGCAGCGAGAAATCAATTTAGTATTTATATTTCTAGACATTTGTCCCAGCACCATTTATTGAATAATTCATCCCTGCCCGATGATTTAATATGCTTCTTCATAGCATAATAGATTCTTATATAAAATAGATCAATTTGTGATATCAAAAGCAACATTTTTTAGATAAAATTTTCTCAAGCATGTGCTACATTTTATTAACTTGCTATAAGAATCATCAGCAAGGAAACTGGAACAAATGTGCCAAATAAAACTGAAGGGCTTATGTAGTGGGAGGCAGAATGCTTACATAAGCAAACAGTTCATTTTCAAGAAAGGTTTCACTTTGCAAGGTCATAAAACCATCATGCCCCTATCAGTTGTGAAAACAGAAGGATGTGGCAGGCTGCTCCATTATCCTAGGTGAGCCTTAAGTTTTTCTGATATGTTTTAGGATGATTTTGTCAGTAAATAAAAATAAATCATTGAGACTTGATAGGAGTTATATTAAACTGCTTCTTTGCTTCTGAGACTCAAAATTCTCCCAGGTTCTGTCCTATTTTACTAGCTGCCTCCTTTCAGTCTTCTCTGCTGGATCTTCTCCCTTGTCACAAACTGTAAATGCTGCTGAGCCCTCAGCATCTCCCTGTGCGTTCTCTCCATAGATTGCCTCACCCAATCCATTGGCTTTACATTCCAGCTAACTGCTGATGGCCTGAGAAATTCCCCTGAGATTCAGATTCACACCAGCTGCCTGTTCAACTTCTCCACGTGGGGTCTGATAGACATTTCAAACTCACCTTGTTCAAAACACAGCTCTTGATTTCAATCCCCCAACTTCTGCTCCTTTCCCAATCTTCCTCGTCTCGGTAATTAACACTAGGATCTAACCAGTTGCTTTGAGACAAAAACCTAGAGTCCAACTTTGAGTCCTCTCTTTCTCTCACCGCTTTAATCTAACCCATCAGCAAATCTTTTATGTTTCCCTCCAAAATATATCCGGAATCTACTTCTGATTTCTCTACCCCTTCTACCTTAGTACAAGCACATTTTCTCCAACCTGAATTACTGAAATAGCCTCCTAATGGCTCTTACTATTTCCCCCTAATCTCAGCACCGAGACCAGACAAATCTTTTTTAAAAATGTGATTACATCACATCTTTATCTGATCAAAATCTTCAAATGGTTCCCATCAACTTAGGACAAAACCACAAGTCCTTACATGGTTTATAATCAAGCATGTCAAACTTGTGCCCCGTGGGCCGCATGCAGCCCACAATGAATATTTTTGCAGCCAGCCAATATAACGGTATGTAAGAAACGTTTTAATAAAAATTTTGTAACTTAAGATTTACAATATCCTATTATACATAATTATTAATAACGAATTACAATGTTCACTAATGACTGATTACTATAATTGTGTTGCATTCCTTTTCCTTACGCACAGGCGCACCATTTCTCTCCACTAATACTAGCAGTGAATAGTTTAGTAGCCAATTGCCACGTCATTAGTCTTGGACTGACTTGTTTGGTGTGCACAACAGGAAATATTTCAATTTCGGAGAACAAGAAAAATAGGTTTATTTGCATTACGCTTATTAATTTGCGCAGTTATTCAGTGTCTGGTAAATTAATGTTCAAGAAAAAATATTAATTTTATTAAAATGTTCTATTATTTTATGTTAACTATTACTCATTTATTTCAGCCCTTTGTATTCAGCATGTCTCTATTGAAATAAACCTACGTTTCTATGAAAATTGAAGCTTTTGTTTTTTTGTGGCCCACATAAACTCAAACCTTGTTTATTTGGCCCGTGTTAGCCTTGGAGTTTGACATGCTTGCTCTATATGATCTGTCCCCCATTACCTCTGTCCTGTGTATCTCATTCAATCTCCACATGACTTTCTCTGCTTCAGCAACACTGGATTACTTATTGTTCCTGGAAGAGATCAAACATAGTTCCATGTCTGGGTCTTTGCATTTGCTGTTCCCTCTGCAAGAAACACTATTCCCCCGGACAGCCACGTGTCTACTACAGTTTATTCAACTATCTATTCAAATGTTGCTTCCTCAGGGGCCTTTCCTGACTACTCCATTCTAAACACATCTCACTCCTTTCATTCTCTCTTAACCCTGTCACATTTGTATTCAATGTATATCTTATTGCCTGACATTGTACTCTAGTAGGCTCTGTTTGTTTGGTGGTCACCTTCCTAAGAATCTAAAACCATGTGAGTAGAGTCTTTGTCTTATTCACTGTCCATGACGTGATTATCCCCAGTACCTAGGATTTTGCTAGGTATATGGTATGTGCTCAATAAATACTTGTAAATGTCTTGTTTAAACTTTATTATTTTGAAAATGTTCAAATAATTCTAACAATGTCTTCCTCAGAAACATAGTATATTTCTCTACTTTCTCAAGCTTTAATAAATATCTCAGTAAAATTTGGTCTTTTTGACTAGATGAAAGACATTGTGCATTAAGGCTCCTTCTAAGATGTTTTATATTTTTTGTGGTAACTGTGTATGGGCTCTCTGCTCATTTTTTTCACAAACATCTCATCCTTTTTAGAATCATATATAAATCTATATATATAAAAAGGCAGCTACTATAACGGCCATAACAACCTAACAACCGGTCGCTATGACGCCCACTGTGGCCCGTGAACCGGCCCAATCAGGGGGTGGGGCCAGTGGCCAACCTCATGGCCCCTCCCCGCTGCTGGCCTGTCCCTGATCAGACTCTCGCACCCAAATCAAGAGTAGGGCCTGCCGGCCAAACGCTCCCTCCCTTCCCCCCCACCCTGGCCAGCCGCCCCCAATCAGCCCACCCCACCACAATAAGCCCACAGCCCCTCTCCCCTGGCTGGCCCGCCCCTGATTGCACCGCCCCCCACCCCAATAGGGGGCAGGGCTGGCCAGCCAACCTCCTGCAGCCCCTTCCCCAGCTGGTCATGCCCCTGATGGGCCCCCACCACCCTGATCAGGGGCAGGGCCGGCTGGCCAACCACCCATGGCCCCTCCCTCAGGCTGCTGGCCCCTGATTGGCACCGCCACCCACCCCATTTGGGGGCAGGGCAGGCTGGCCCACCGCCCACAGCCCTTCCCCATGGCCAGCCTCACCCCCAATCGGCCCCTCAACCCCAATCAGGGGAGGGGCCCTCCAGTCAATCGCCTGCAGCCCCTTCCCCCAGCCAGCCTGGCCCTAATTGCAGGCCCTGATCAGGCCCCAATCCGGGCGGGCTGGCCGGCCAACCTCCTGCCATCTCCTCCTCCCAACAGGCTCAGCTCCAATCCACCCTGATTGGGGCCGGGCTGGCCGGGCTGGCCGGACCCCACCCGTGCACGAATTCGTGCACTGGGCCTCTAGTATACATATAAACGTTTATAGCTAATTATTTAAATTATATTGGCTGTTTATTTTACATTCATCCCCTTGTATTTAATCAATTTAAAACTTATTTCTTTGAACTTATAGTAGTATAATTTTATCCAAAAATAAATATCATTTTATCTCTTTATTATTAATAATATACCTTAATTTTGTATCATGTCTTATTGCATTGAACATAACTTTCAGAACAATCTATATATATAAAAGGCTAAGTGACTGTCCATCTGTCTGATCGTCTGACCGACCGACCGACCAGCCGGTACATATGACATGCACTGGCAATTTAAAAATAAATGTTGACTCATGTATGCGCGATACATATAAAGCTCTCGCTGGTGCCAATTGCACAAGTATTTCAATTTTATAATATTATATTATATATACTATTTTGACATGTAATTTTTTTCAATCTTTAATTTCTTTATTGATTAAGGTATTACATATGTGACCTCATTCCCCCCATAACACCCCCCCCCCCCACACACACACACTCATGCCCTCACCCACCTGTTGTCTGTGTCTATTGGTTGGGCTTATATGCATGCATTCAAGTCCTTTGGTTGATCTCTCCCCTTTACCCCCACCCTCCCCTACTTCCCCTCTGAGGTTTGACAGTCTTATCACTGCTTCTCTGTCTCTGGATCTATCCCTTTTCATCAGCCTATGTTGATCACTATATTCCACAAACGAGTGAGATCATGTGGTATTTACCTTTCTCTGACTGGCTTATTTCACTTAGCATAATGCTCTCCAGTTCCATTCATGACATGTAATTTTTTTCAGTAATGTAATTACCGCACAAATCTTTCTTCTAATTAACTACCTTTCAATGTGCACAAATCCATGCACCAGGCCACTAGTATTAAATAGTATTTATTCTTTTGTACATACTTTTAATGGGTATATCACTATATCATTAACAAATATAATGCTGGCTTTGGTTTTACTCTTAGAATTTTTCCTATATAAAAAAATATTTTTTTCTACTTCTACCCTTAAAAAATGTTATTAGGGGTTGGTGTTGAATCTTATCCAATACATTTTAAGCATCTATAGAAGAATTATATATATATTACTAGTGACCCGGTGCACGGATTTGTGCACATTGAAAGGAGATTAATTAGAAAGTAGCTGGTGGGACAAGACTGGGCAAGACGGGCTGGACACTCCCTGGAGCCAACCTCCCGCCGTCCCTCCCTGGCCGGCCGCACCTGGGGTGGTGCTGTGGCTCAAAGGGAGTCTATGGAGTGAACAGGGTCCTTCCAGCAGGTGGGGTCCCTCAGCCTGGCTTGCGGGGATTGGGCCAAAACTGGCTCTCTGACATCCCCTGAGGGGTCCCAGAGAGTGAGAGGGCACTCTGCAAAATTGCTGTCATACAGGGTGTGGCACGCAAATGCAAGTGTGCAGTAAACCAGATTCGGGGCCAACAGTGCCCCAGCAACAACATAACCCATGGCAGAAGGTGGAATGGCATGGCCCCACGAGGAATCGGGCTACCTCCTCTCTGGTTTCGGGGTGCATCACCCAAGATCCACTGCTGCCAAGTCACTGCAACTCGGCAGCTCCTGCATTGAGCGTCTGCCCCCTGGTGGTCAGTGAACATCATAGCAACTGGTCAGACAGTCGGACACTTAGCATATTAGCCTTTTATATATAGATATTTGATGTATGACAGTAATAGGTCTTTTATTATTTAACTAGTAGCCCTATGCACAAAGATTCGTGCAAGAATGGGCCTTCCTTCCCCTGGCTGCCAGCACCGCCTTCACTCCGGCCGGAGCCGCCTTTCTGCCTTCCCACATTGCCCAAAGGCCCCGAGCAGCTGGGGCTGTGTGGAATGCCTGCGTTGTCGCCATGGTGCCTGGGTATGCAAATTAACCCGCCATCTTTGTTGGGTTAATTTGCATACTCACTCCTGATTGGCTGTTGGGCGTTGCAAAGGTATGGTCAATTTGCATCTTTCTCTTTTATTAGTGTAGATGGTTTCTACCTCTCTAACTCTGGTGGCTTATTCCTTTATATACTGCATAATGTAACTTGGTAATATGTGTTTTGCAAAGTCATGTTCATTTTATGTCTCTTGATATCAAGATACATAAGAGTTTTCTTGCTGTTCTTTCTTCGCTTTCCTATCTATCTGCTATTTCACTATTATTACCAAACCTTATTATTATTAGCCAATAGATAAGAGAGAAGAAGGCATTACTTCTGTTTCAGAGCCTTATCTCAAAAATAAAAATAGCCTTGTGTTCTCCTTCTTGAGTAAAAAGGACCAGGTGCTGAATATCTATAGAGAAAGGTTGCCATCAAGCTGGGTCAGCAGGACTGTCACCTTCCATCATAGATAACAGCCTGTCATGCCTCCATTCACCATGTGGTAGTGGGGACTACAATTTGTTGAGAGCCTTTTTTTAAAAGGTAATTTTATTTATTTTTAGAGAGAGAGGAAGGGAGAGGGAAAGAGAAACATCGATGTGAGAGCAAAACATAGATCGGCTGCCTACTGCACCCCTCCCCCCACCAGGGATCAGGCCGCAACCCAAGCATGTGCCCTGACCAGTAATCGAACTGACAATCCTTCAGTGCATCAGACAACATCCAATCAACTGAGCCACACTGGCCAGGGCTGAGAGCCTTTTTGTGTCTGACACCTTACCTCTGTATTATCTCATTCAGACTTCACACTAATCCTAGGAACTGGATATGACTATTCCCATTTTACAGATGAGGAAACAAAAGCAGTAAAAGGTTAAATAAATTGGCAGATCAAACAGCTGTCAGGTGGCAGAGCTGGAATTTGAATAAAGGGCTTTCTGGCTCCAAAGTCCACTCTCTTTCCACACAGCTACAGGCTCCTGGGCAGTGCTCTGAAGAAGCAGCGGCTCAGTAAAGGGGATAAGATAGAGCCACAGATAACCATGCTACAGAACGGGATGTCATGACTGCCATGAAAGAGGGACAAGCACAATGGTTTTCATTGTGCTCCAGACTTGTTTCTGGACTGAAGGGATCTGTTTGCCTGCACGCATCGAAGCCCAATAAGACAGAAATAGGAGTCTGCAGCCAAGAAAGTAAAGGTTTATTAAGGAGATGGAACCATGCCTGGAGTCACAGGTCGCTCATGCTGAAAGACCTGGCTCCCTGATGGCCTCTGGTGGATTGGGTTATATAGGGGGAAAATGATTGAACATGGTGACTAAGGGAATTAGGGTCATGATCTCTATTGATTGGTCAGCACTAGGGCAGGGGTAGTTGATCATTGCATCTGGTCCTGACATCAGCCATGGCATTGCTTCGTCTGGTTTCACAAAGATGGGGTCGGTCTGGAGCTGAAATACACGGAGGCTCAGATGTCATCTCTAGTTTGACTAAAACGCTTTCCCTGTGCTCCACAGATAGGACGCTTTGTTTCTAAGACCACTGGGTGCTGACCAGATTGTCCTGAGGCCTTAATGATTAAGCATGGGAGAGGGAGGTGGGTGAGTCAGGGTGCTAGGAGAGGCCAGTTTTAGTCAAAGGGAAAAAATCCAAATAAAGGGGCAAATTAAAGAAAATACGGTCTCTGTGCAGTTACAGATTCACTTGGAAAGCTCTGGAGAGCCTTTAGGAAGGAGGTGGCTTAGAATGGGTAGGAGGGTCTTCTGGGCTGAGGGAGGGGAAGGGTGAGGGCATCTCATCAGGAAAGCCTAGGACTTGTTTACAAAAGAGGAATACTCTTTGTTGATGGATTGTGTTCATGCTGCTGTGTAATCAAAGATGAGGCTGGAAACTTAGATTGGGTTCCTATTGTAGAATCTGAAAGATTGACAAAGGGGTTTATTTTAAAAGGGTAGGCAATGGGCCCAGCCAGTGTGGCTCAGTGGTTCAGCATTGACCCATGAACCAGGTCATGGTTCAATTCCCGGTCAGGGCACATGCCAGGGTTGTGGGCTTGATCCCTGGTAGGGGGCATGCAGAAGGCAGCCAATCAATGAATCTCTCATCATTGATGTTTCCATCTCTCTCTCACTCTCTTTTCTTCTCTCTGAAATCAATAAAAACATTTTTTAAAAATGAAAGGGTAGGCAGTGGGAACCACTGCAGTTATTTAAACAAGGGGCTAATAAACTCAGATTAGTATGGCTCAAAGAGGATAACGGTGGGAGAATGAGACCTCTGTACGTGGCTGTAAATAACATAGGCAAGACACAAAGGGAGCCTGGTTTGAAGAGGGGCAGTAGGAATGCAAAGCTGGGGTCCGATTTAGGACCCGATACAGGGGTAGATTTGTGGAGCTTGTGCAGATAGGATGCTGGCAGCACAGGGAGTGACAGAATCAAAGATGCCTTTAGGCCCCTGGGAGCCTGAGACATGGAAGAAGGGCTGTGCAGAATGACAGAGAGGCAAGGCTGGCTGCTGAGACACCCAGATGGAAGGTGGCTGTTTCTAGAGAGTTCGATTTGTAGTCATCTGCCTAAAAGTGATAACTGACATTGTGGGAGGTCATGAATGTCTTTTGAGAAAACAGAGTTGATAAAAGTTGAAGAGCTGAAACCAAGCAGAGATTCTCAATCCTAGTTAACATCAATATCACCTAGGGGTCATAAAACACACACACACACACACACACTTGAAACAGCTAAGCTCCATTCCCACAACTGTGGACTCAGAATCCCCAGAGTGGAGTACAAACCCCTGGGTATGGAATAGTTCCCAGGTGATTCTGTTGGAAGGCCAGGGCTCAGAACCCCTGGGCAAGGGGAGAAGTCTGCTGGGGAACGGAAGGGAGAGGGGTACAGCTCTCTCCTCACCTGCAAGGGAGATGCACCCTCTGGGTTTCTCTCTGAGTTTCCTCCTTCACACCCTTCAAGCATGTCTTTATTTTGCAGATTCCATACATACCTAGTTAGTACTTTAACAGAGAATCTTCTAGTTCAGCAGTTCTCAACCTGTGGGTCGCAACCCCTTTGGGGGTCGAACGACCCTTTCACAGGGGTCGCCTAAGACCATCGGAAAACACATATATAATTACATATTGTTTTTGTGATTAATCACTATGCTTTAATTATGTTCAATTTGTAACAATGAAAATACATCCTGCATATCAGATATTTACATTATGATTCATAACAGTAGCAAAATTACAGTTATGAAGTAGCAATGAAAATAATTTTATGGTTGGGGGTCACCAAAACACGAGAAATTGTATTAAAGGGTCGTGGCATTAGGAAGGTTGAGAACCACTGTTCTAGTTGTCTCAGCAGGCCTTCATCCCTCTCTCTTATCACTGAATGTTAAAAAAGAATCGGAGGGTATGAGAGCTGAAAGGAAACAGTTGTTTTATTGAGTCCAGGGTTTGCAAATTTTCTCTGGCATGGGACACGTTTCAGGCAATGATACCATATCTGAAACCCCAGTGTGTAAACAGATCAAAGTAGACTGTCCGAAGAGAGCCAGAGCCTAGAGCCGGGCACCTTCCCACTTGCCCCCACGCAGGCACTTAGGAGAGCTCGTCCAGGTCTCTGCCTCACAGGTTCAATCTCCCCCCTTTTACCCAAGGAAACCAAGGTTTGTGAGTCGTGGAGTAACTGAGCTGAGGTGGCAAATTAGTTAGGGCAGATCTCCTTGGTCATTACACAGTTTTCCTTCCTGCACAGGGTGTTGCCTCCCCCACTGCAAGTCCGACATCTCCCTAGAAATCTACTTTCCATTCTGACAGAGAGAGGCGCACAGGGAATCCAATTACCCACAGTGGCTTCGGCACAAGGTTAAGTGAGGGGAGAGGCTGCTGCTGCAGACTGCCCTGAATGCTGTGGCTTATCTACAGGGATCTCATTCATCTGCGCTGCTCCAGTTTCAGCTCCTCTGGTAATTCTGAGTGGCCTGTGAATTCCTTATCGGGCCAATTCCCCGAGATAAAAAAAAAAAAAAGCCTTGTTAGTTTTAAAGGGAAAGTTTCAGTGATTGAAATTTTATCAGCCGGGTGAGTGTGGAAAAACTTTTCTCCTTATAGCTATCTGAGGAAAAAGTGATGAGACCTAAGGAATTATAATTGAAAATGAGAATTGTGAAGAATTTGTATGACTGTCAAAGGAGGCTAATTTGAGGCATACTTGGTATTTAATATGTTTTGGCATCTAATATGCTTCCTAATTATCCCAAAGCCATCTCCTGGCTGCAGCTCAGCTGGTTGGGAATGTTTGTCACAATGGAAGGCGCCACTGCTTCCAACGAGGCTAAAATACATACCTGAGTTAATTTTGAATTGCTTTGTCATTTAAAATTTATTCAGATAAAATTTACGCAGGTTGTTTGGAGCTCAAGGCCAATTTAGCAGTAGACTGAAGAGAAACTTCTGCCTAGATTAGAACAATTTGAACAATTGGAATTAGAGGCAATGAACGTTTGAAACCCCAAGGCACCGGACGTTATTCCTCGCTCAGGATGTCTTATATACCCATGTAAGCTCTACTCCTAACCTCTCAAGCATGGGGGTGGGGGGTGGGGGAGTCTCTGACTCTCTCATGTATGCAGGGTTCCCACACATATGTATGTATTAAATTTGGTTATTTTCTCTTGCTAATCTGTCTCATGTCTACTTGATTATTAGACCAGCCTGAAAGAACCTTGAGGGTAGCAGAAAGTTTGTCCCGCCCCTATATCCCCAAATATTGCGTCCAGTAGATTCTCATTCATGCTACTTATTTGTACAATGTGCCTTGGCTGACTTGAGTTGTTGATGTCTAGTTGTATGATCATGGTTTCAGATGGGATCATAAAAAGCCAGTCCGTTGCCCTGTCACTGTGCAGGAACATACTCAGTCCCAGAGGACTGAATTCATCTCCGTAAGGAGACTTGGAGCACCATTTTCCTGTTCGTAACACCCTGTGATTCTGCAGGCTGCTGTGCAACTCACAACTTCATACTCAAGCCTCAGAAAGAGAGTGGCTGTTACCGCTAAGTTCTCTCCCAGCACTCTGCAAGAGTATGTATTGCTTTCATCTCGGGCATCACTGCAAATTCTCTTCATCAATATTGAACGGACGGGCCTCGTCTTGGTGTCCATGAAGGCAAACCGTGCTCTAACTACATTCACCTTTCATTTATGTTAGGTCAACGGCCAAACTGCCAGGACAGGAACTTTTCCCCAGCCCTGGCAACCTCATGAAGATGACTAAAGCTCCCTGCTTTGTATGGCACCCAGCAGACAGGTGCTCATCTTAGCACCTCGTTGTGTCTCAGAGCCCAACTCACATTTATTCACGTAGTAATACTAAAAAATAAAAATCGGAAGTTCAATAAATGAACCACCAGGCTAACATATTTAGTCTTTCATCTCTGAAAATGCATACTGTTTACGCTTCCGCCACTTTTTCCTTTGATTTACATCAGCAGCCAAAGCAGCTGTAGATTGAAATGCGTACGTGTTAATTTCCAGATTCCAGCCTTTGCTCTGCCTTCTCCCTTTCCTCTACTTTGGCCACTCCTCCTCCTCCTCCATCTTCCAGGACCTCAGGGACCTGGTTGGTCACTTCGCCCTGTGGGCGGAGAAGCACATCTTGGCCTATGCATAGTGTCCTGGTGGCTGTGGCTAAAGGTATATAATCATGATAACGATAACATGACTTGGATTTATAAAGACTTCCCAGTGTACAAAGCACATTCACCCTTAGGATCCCTGTAGATTGCAAGGCTTGAATCCATGCAGGGCAAGTTCCCCTCCTGGGAGACCCTAGGACCACTCTGAAGAGTGCTTGAGCTCAGTATTTCCCACAGGAAAGCATCACCTGGGCAGTCTTAAACATTCAGACTCCTGGACCCTGTGGGGAAGGGAGAAAGTCCCCTTTCCCTCCTCTGGTTCTGCTGGCTGTCTGCATAATAAAGTCAACAGGAGGCAGATTGAATAGAGAAAATTAAACTTAATATTGTGCGTATGGGAATCCCACATACACGAGAGTCAGAGACCCTGCATAGGTAAGAGGTTCATAGATAGGAAGGGGGATTGAGGTCTGTGAGACAGCCTGAGGCTAAGGTGCCTCAGGGGCTTCAGAAGTTCAGTAATTAGTAGTTTTCTATTCCCTATGGGTAGGTCAAAAGAAGTTATCTATCTATATATAAAAGGCTAAGTGTCCGTCCATCCCACCAGTAGCTATGATGTGCCTGACCACCCAGTGGCAGATGCTCAACGCAGGAGCTGCCATGATGTGCACTGGCCATTTAAAAAGAAACGGCACCACGGACCTGGCGCCAACAAACCAACACTCGGCTTCCCCCAAGTGAGACACAGGCTCCGCCACCACCCTGGAGCAACACCCCACCAAATCGCAGCCAACGCTGCCAAGACCCCATGGTGCAAAATGCGGCCCACAGCCCAGCCCAGCCCGGAAACGGTCACTGTGGGTGCTGGGTAATGATGTCACGTAGCAACGCCCGGCTTCCTCTCCCTAGCGACTAGTCTCCTTGAAGTTTCTTTAGCCCAGGAACCTGACTTGCTCTATAGACAGGTGCAAACATTTTATAGTTTAACCAAATGTTTGTGAAGCATTTTCCCATGCCTCATCTCATTTGATCCTCACAGAAGTCCTGGAGTAGGTAGATAGGAGACTAGGTAGAATCCCATTTTCTTTTCATTAGCAAGATGCGAATAGCGATATTAAAATATTTCTTTTAATTAATGTCCTTTTATGTGCACGAATCCATGCACCGGGACACTAGTCTATGTTAATCTCTAATGGGCAAGGCCTCTAATTCAAATTCTTCTAGGTAGTTTAAAGGGAGGGACAGAAATTTCTCTTGAGCCTGGAGCTAAAATCGCCTTTAGTTCAAAGTAATGTGTATATTATTAAGTCACAACTTGGGGTGGCTCATTTTGGAACCTCATAATACCAAATAGATCTACTAAATACAAACACCTAAGGAAAGGGCTAGGACTCTGTGATTATATCCATAGCCCTAGTTGGTTCTTATTACCAGACAAGGCTAGAAAACATGGCTGTCATGCCAGCAATCCTGGGGGGACCTAATGACCAAAGTGCTGGGCATCCATATGGGGCAGAGGCACATCCATAGCAGGGTGGAGGGGATACACCAGGCTACATTCTTGGTTCTAGAGAGGTGCTGGATGGTGGTGAATCCTTCAGGACAGAGGAGTGAAGTGGGAGGGACAGGATGTCTCTTAGTAACGGCAATGTGAGCCTCTGAATAGTCTTGGCCCAGACCTGGGTTGCATCTGATCTAGGTTTGCAGTTTGGATGCGTTTTTCCTCCTGGGAAGGTGGTATCAGTGCACAGAGCTGTTCCTCTATTTCGCAGAGAATCTGCCAGCTCTAGACAGGGTCCTGGAGAGAAAAAGGTGGTGATGGAGCAGCAGGAGCGGAGGAGCAGGTAGAAGCTGAAATTATAGAAGCTGGAACTTGGAAAACTGCACATTTCTGGGGTCATAGCAAGCAGCAAGGTACTAGTGATAAACATATGTTACTTTGGTCAATCCCAATTCATCATACCTCAAATTTTGAATTTCCGCGGTGATGTTGTGCTAGGCAGTTAGACAGACATGAGGAGAGCAAGGACTATGGGTCAGGTACAGGTTATCCGTGTGGGAAGCCCCAGGTGCCTAGCAATGGGAAAAACTGGGAAAACAAGGACTTCACCCAGGGAAACCTTTTGTCCTGTAGGATATGGCTGGTCATGTGGTTTAACCCCCTGACCTCTCCTCCCCTGGCATGCTGCTAGTCATGTGGTAGATCCCCTTAGAAAAAGAACAAGGGGGCTAGAGAATAGCCCGTGCATGACCACTCTCTTAAGCATTAAGCCCTAGAGATAACACCTAGGCTTCAGTTGTGTTTAAGCTCGAGGCCCAGAAAACCAGCAACACCAGACAAGCCATGGCTGACCTCAGGACCAGCTGCCTTGACTAATGACCCCCTGCCCTGGTGCTGACCAATCAGTAGAGACCACAACCTGAAAGGACCCACCTGGAAAACGGATGAATGTTCTACTGGGATACTCCCCTGAGATCTCAGGTAAACCCTCAAGCTGGAGGACCCAGCAGGCTCTCTCTATGCCAGTGATGGCGAACCTTTTGAGCTCGGCGTGTCAGCATTTTGAAAAACCCTAACTTAACTCTGGTGCCGTGTCACATATAGAAATTTTTTGATATTTGCAACCATAGTAAAGCAAAGATTTATATTTTTGATATTTATTTTATGTATTTAAATGCCATTTAACAAAGAAAAATCAACCAAAAATATGAGTTCGAGTGTCACCTCTGACACGCGTGTCATAGGTTCGCCATCACTGCTCTATGCAGTACCTCCTGGCCTGTCCCCACTCCCCCTGGTGCTTTTTTCTTGCCTCTCTCGCTCTCCTAAGCTCCGAGGGCCCTCCTTTTGCCTCTGTAACTTGTTTCCTGAGCCCATTTCTTCCATAGCTCACTTCTTCCTCTGTGGCTTTCTAAGTAAACTTTCTCTTATAGTTTGAATCTTGGCTCTGAATTCTTTCTCAGCCAGAACTTGAGTACTGAGATTGCTGAAAAAGGTCCAGACTGACTCCATCAGTCTAACACCTGGTACCATTTTGCCACCAACAATATTAGCTATTATAAAGCAAATTTGAACATAAAATTTTAGATTTTCAATGACCTTATGCCTTTTTAAATTTTTATTTATTTATTTTTAAAAATATATTTTTATTGATTTCAGAGAGAAAGGGGGAGGGAGAGAGCAAGATAAAAACATCAATGATGAGAATCATTGATCTCCTTCCTCCTGCACGTGCCCTGACCAGGAGTTGAACCGTGACCTCCTGGTTCAGAGGTTAACGCTCAACCACCGAGTCACACTGTCGGGCAGCCTTTTTATTTTTAGAAGATAAATGATCATCAAATTTAGCTAAAAAAAGTTAGTTTTTAGTTATAAATTATTACTGTATATTTTATGCCTAATAACTTAATTATGTCACTCTGGAATTGATGATTTGAAGAAACATGGAAAATTACATTGGCTATGGCTGTGAATCTAGTGATGTGAAGATTTATATATGTTAATTTGATTCATATGCAAGTCAAAACATGCATATTTTTAATCAGCAGATGGTTTAATATGCTTTCCACACTTGTAAAAAATGAAAAGTTCTGCAAGCTATTTTTTGTCTTGTCATTTATTCTGTCAGCAGTGTTTACTGAGAACCCAGTGGATGTGTGCATTTGGGTGCACGGCAGGGTTACAAACACAGTAGAAAATACATCCCTTTTGTAGGCTGTGGAGAGCGGCTACAGTGTTTGGACAGGTCAAGCCTTGGACTGATGAGAGGACACAGTCCTCTCATGGCCACGTGCAAGTCCCAGCGTAGAGGGCAGAGCCCTCCCAGCACAATTATAGCCAACAGCTATAGTTGTAAGCTTGAATCTATGGTCCGAACACATGGCCCACGTGTCTGAGTGATGTGGGCTTGATAGAGTTCAGGTGCATGTAGTTGAGTAGGATCAAAACCCATGAGAATGTTGTAAACATCTTTACCACACCCTTACTTTGCCTCATGGAATCTGGCTATAAAATAAAGACATGGCTTGTAGTCCGTGGTGCTGTCTCTCTCCATCAGAGAGGGCAGTGTGCCACCCAGACCCAGCTTTCTTCTCTTGTCTGTCTTTTCTCCATCCTTCACCGCCCCCTCTCAGGGTCACTGAACCTGGCTGAGCTGGCATGGCACATAAGGCGCCCAATGTGGGGCTGAGTATGCCATGGCCTTGCCGGCTCGCCACAGTAGGCGAAGTTAGGATTGATAAACTTGAACACAGATTTTTCTCACTGTTTTAAGGATTGCTTTTCTAGAATTGTGTTATTTGAATGTAAACTTTTATTAAAATTTTTTCCATCACCATTTATTGCCCCTATACCCTCCTCTATCTCCACCTGCTTCCCTATACCCACAATATACCCACACTGTTGTCCATGAGTTCCTTTTTTTCTCAACCCCACTGTGTTATTTGAACTTTTAAGACTCAAGTACATTTTCTGTATATTAGAATTTCAGAGCTACTTTATAATAATCTTTGTTTGACCCTCCATTGCCATTTTTAATTAAAGTTGTTCATTCATTCATTCATTCATTCATTCACTTATTCAGTAAATAATATTATGCACCTACTATATGTGGAATAGTACAAAGACAACATAGTACAAAGAAAACCTGATCCTGCCCTAGCTGGTTTGGCTCAGTGGATAGAGTATTGGCCTGCAGACTAAAGGGTCCCAGGTTTGATTCCGCTCAAGGGCACATGCCCAGGTTGCGGGCTCGATCCCCAATAGGGGGCGTGCAGGAGGCAGCTGATCAATGATTCTCTCTCATCATTGATGTTTCTATCTCCCCCTCTCCCTTCCTCTCAGAAATCAATAAAAATATATTTAAAAAGAAAAGAAAACCTGATCTCTGCCCTCAAGGAGCTTACAGTCTAATAGAAAAAATATCTGAACTATTGAAATGAAACCTCAGGTTATCAGCTTAGAAGCTATGCACTCACCCCCACATCTCCAACTCACCTAAGATGTGTTGGATTCTTTAGAAGGTTTGAGAGGAGCCAGAGCTCCTCTGATAAGGCAGAAACACAGGTGTCTGGTCTCCTGCGTGAGATTATATGCTAGAGAGGGACCCCAACCTCCTGATGCTCTTTCTAGAAGAGTGTTTCTGCCTTTGTTGGGTTGTTCCTGATCAATTAGCGAACAATAAGTTTTCTAGGGAAGCTCCTTGCTTAAAGGAATGCTTGGATAAATCCCTCTGCAAATGTAATCACCTCTTTATTTTAATAATTCTATTAGATTTCCTAAAGTGAGAACACACACAACCCATAGCCTTAGAATGCATATGTTGGTCATTTAATTTTGATGGCCTTTAGACTTGTGAAAGCAACTTATTTCAATAATTTGAATTGTCCCTCAGCTTGTTATTTGTTATAAGTGTAGACTTTTTATTATGGTAAAATAGACATAAAACTTACCATTTTAACTATTTTTAAGTGTTCAGTTCAGTGGCATTAAGTACTCAAAACATTGTGCAAACATCACCACTATCCATTTCTAGAACTTTTCCATCCCAAACAGAAACTGTTTACCTATTAAGCAAAACCTCTCATTCCCCTGCCCCTCAGTCCCTGGTAACTTCTACTTTCTGTCTCTGTGAATTGCCTGTTCTCAGTACTTCATATAAGTGGAATCATACAGTATTTGTCCTTTTGTGTTTGGCTTATTTCACGTGTCATAATGTTTTCAAGTTTCAATTTTATATTGTAGCATGTATCAGGATTTCCTCCTTTTCAAGGCTGAATAATAACCCATCTAATCTAATAATAGACAAACATGGTAATTGACCACACCTCTGCTATGCTTCCCATTGGCTAATCAGCAGGATATGCAAATTAACCCAACCAAGATGGTGGCCGGCAGCCACGCAGCTGAAGCGAGGAGGAGGCTTGCTTGCTCCAGTGATGGAGGAAGCCAAGCTTCCTCCTTGCTGCGGCCGGGCTCTGAGCTCCACTCTAAGCAACAAAGTTGCAATTATAGAAGCTAAACAAACCCCCGATACCTGCTTTCAGCAGGCCCTGGCCTCAGAGCTGTAGTGGCAACAAAGTTTCAATTATAGAAGGTAAATAAATCCCAGAGTGAAAAAAAAAAGAAAAGAAAAAAAGGAGAGGCTGGGAGCTTCCGTCGCCAGCTTGGCCAGCCTGAAAACAGCCCTCAGCCCCTCATCCAGACTGGCCAGGCACCCCAGTGGGGACCCCCACCCTAAAGGGGGTGTGGGCAGCCTAAAAATAGCCATCAGCCCCTCATCCAGGCTGGCCAGGCACCCCAGTGGGGACCCCCACCATAAAGGGGGTGTGGCCAGCCTGAAAACAGCCATCAGCCCCTCATTCAGGCTGGCCAGGCACCCCAGTGGGGACCCCCACCCTGAAGGGGGTGTGACCAGCTGAAAACAGCCATCAGCCCCTCACCCAGGCTGGCCAGGCACCCAAGCGGGACCTCCACCCTGATCCAGGACACCCTTCAGGGCAAACCAGCTGGCCCCCACCCGTGCACCAGGCCTCTATCCTATATAGTAAAAGGGTAATATGCAAACTGACCCTAACAGCAGAAAGACTGGGAATGACTGATCACTGTGACACACACTGACCACTAGGGGGCAGACGCTCAATGCAGGAGCTGCCCTCTGGTGGTCAGTGAGCTCCCACATGGAGGAGCTCTGCTCAGCCACAAGTCAGGCTGATGGCTGCCAGTACAGCAGTGGTGGTGGGAGCCTCTCCTGCCTCCTCAGCAGCGCTAAGGATGTCCGACTGCAGCTTAGGTCTGCTCCCGGCTGGCAAGTAGACATCCCCCGAGGGCTGCCAGAGGGATGTCTGATTGCCAGCTTAGGCCCAATCCCCCGGGGAGCAGGCCTAAGCCAGCAGGTGGTCATCCCCCGAGGGGTCCCAGACTGTGAGAGGGCACAGGCCGGGCTTAGGGACCCCCCCCCCCGAGTGCGAGTGCACAAATTTTTGTGCACCGGGCCTCTAGTTATATATATTCATTCATTCACATATTTAGTAAATAATATTATGCATATACATATGCGCCACATTTTGCTTGTCCATTTATTTGTTGATGGTCACTTGGGTTGTTTCCACCTTTTATCTGTGGTGCTGCTATGAGCATTGGTAGATAATTGTCTGTTTAGGTCCCTGCTTTCAATTCTTTAGGGTATGTATCTAAGAGTGGAATTGCTGAATCATGTAGTAATCCTGTTTAATGTTTCGAGGAACTGCCAACTGTTTTCCATGGCAGCTGCACCATGTGGTTTAGTATAAACGTTAAAACTTATTCTCTCAGAGTCTTAACCTCATTCAAATAAATGATTCAGATAGAAGACATTCAGTCTTGATTAATAATTAGTTTTTGTTCCTAGTAATTGTACCTTAATGTTACTGCTACAGGAAAGAAAAAGGAAAAACAGAATTGGAAGAGGTGTTTATTCATGATTCCATTCTGTTCATTTTTTTTGTACACACATTGCACATTGCTGGAATTGTAGCACTTAATCCACTCTCACTTGTATTACCTATATTTGTTCCAGTTGCATTCTTAGGGCAAGAAGTGTGAATGCAGGTGCTTTAATGGGAGATGTGCTCAGTAAATATTTGTTGTTGACTCAATTGATTCTGCAAACAAAGCTTAAAAAGATAACTGATGAATCAGCTAAGACTAGTCCTTGTTTCTGGAAATTAAATTCCACCAATTACAGCTAAATTGCAAAGAAATATAACAAAGAAGCAAAGTTTTAAGGTTTTTAAAGGAAACTATATGGTAAAAGAAGGAGTTACTGGATATGACTAGCATGTCTCATGTTAAATGGGGGTAGGTTTCATAAGTTGATTTATGCTGAACTGAAAAATAATTTGATTTGGTGATGGAAGGATGGAGTTTGTGGTGGTTTGGCGATGATAGGGAGTTAGGAACGTAAGGGAGCATGATGCAGGCTTGCCTTATAAGAATGGAAATAAAAGATTGATACGTGGTGGCAAAGGAAAACTCTGAAAGGGTGGGCATATGGGCCAATGAGGTTAGAATGTTGACTGATAACCACATTCTGGGAATTGGGATGGATTTGCTTCTGTTCTGAGGGCGGATTTCTCTGTGCTAGTTTTGGGCACTGGCAAGTGGAAGATATAATAGGGTTAAGGCTTTTTTCTCTGAGGAATGAGATCCATCATGTAAAAATATTTATTAATGAATAAAATATATTGAATGGTTGACAACAGCTTCTTTGGAAATGTCATGAGTAATTCTTGAAAAATGTTTCCTGTGACCCAGCCGGTGTGGCGCAGTGGTTGAGCATCAACCTATAAATCAGGAGGTCATGGTTCAATTGCTGGTCAGGGCACATGCCTGGGTTGCAGACTTGATCCCCAGTGTGGGGCATGCAGGAGGCAGCTGATCAATGATTCGTTCTCATCACTGATGTTTCAATCTTTCTCCCTGTCCCTTCCTCTCTGAAATCAACAAAAAATATTTTAAAAAATGTTTCCCGTGTTTTCTAAATATTCTATGATAAGGATACCTTACTTTTGAAATCAGAAAAAAGTTAACATTTTTTTTCCCTGAAAATACAGTTTTTAAGTAGGAATTTTTTGGTCTAAGCGATAGGAGCAGGCATTGTCTAATCAGAAAGGAAATCCACTGGGAAGAAGTAAGCTGGCTATGGGACTAGAAGGATGGTAGAAGACCCAGGAGATCTCAGAGGGCTCAGGGCAGCCTCAGGCTGGGCTGCAATCAATGAACTGCAGGTGGTTTTCTTTGTCGTTTACCGTCTTCTCAGTAACATCCAGGGAGCTTCTGATTGGCCAAATTCCCATTCAGCACTTGGCCTGGTAAGGTGAGGGTAGGACCTGGCACCTGATTCGCAGGCCTAGCTATTTCCAAAAAAGGGGGGGTGGGGGGAAAAAAGAAAAAGAAGAAAACCCAATGCCTGCTTTGCAATATTTTGGAAAAGATAGAATTCATTTTATTACATAAGCAATTATAATTGATTTTTTAAAGCGAAACTGTGTTCTACATATGCTTGCTTAATCCTATTTATGAGATAGATGCACTTTCTTTTTATGTTCTTCCTGGGGCCCTGAAACCTGGTCTTTTTCACTGGGTATGTATGGGCATAGGGCAAGGGGGCATAAGGGTGGTACTGATTTGGGGGAGCAGTATTTTTAGAGAAATACAACATTTTAATTTCAACTAAGGAATGGTAGGCGCAATATTTAATTCATTAAATAGAACAAAAATACGCTTTTATATTATGACCAATTTTTAAAAAATGTCATTTCATAATGAATCTGAGGTCAGATGACCTCTTGTTTTAATCAAGGTTCTTTGATTTGCCCACTTCAAAGTAGCCAAAGCCAAAAGGGGGTGTGATGGAAGAATTCCATCTAAGAACCTCAGGCACAGGGTCCTCTAGGAGAAATCCAGAAGTAGACAGAAGGCCGTGGCAGGCCGGAAGCCTTTCAGAGCGCAAAGTACACACCATTTGCAGGGCCCACACCCGCACAGGCTGCTGCTGCTTCTCTCCGCGCCTGCGCTTCCTTCCTCTTTCTGCAGAGTGAGCCTGTTGGCTTCCTCCTGGAAACACAGGCCCCAGCTTTCCTAAGAACATCACCTCCATTTCAGCCACAGGCAGGGACTGCTTTGTTGCTGAATCCCAGCTGCCATGAGACTCTCTCAGGCTGGCCCCACTGGATCTCTCCAGGCCTGTCAACCATGACTACTAAGGGGCTGGAGGTAGGGGAGCACTTTGAGTGAGAAGTCTGAGAGAAAGGGGTGGGTAAGTCTGGCCAGAGAGTGCTAAAGCCCCCGCCCCCTCCCCCGTATTGTTTAAGAGAGACAGGAACAGTTGGGAGAGAGGGGGGAGGGGAAAGTAGAAAAAGAAGTGATGCTGAGAGAAACGTGGAAACACTGGTGGTTTTTAAAGAGAAAACCAAAGGTTGGGGAGAACATCAGAAGGAAAGTGTTGAAGTCATCATACTTTCAGCTGCATGAAACGGAAAACCTCACGGAGCCTTCACCAGGCCAGGTCTCTCCTGAGGGGAAGTCCTGAGATCGGCTTAGGTCTGCCTCGCGGCGATGTCATGAAGGCCTGGGTTTTCTGTCCATTTTCTCACTCGGCCATTCTTGGTCTGGTCTTTATGGTGAGGTTGTAGAGGATTCAGGTGTCACATCTAAACACAATTCAATCCAAGGCCAAAACGAAACCATCTCTCAGATGTGAGGAAACCCCAGCTGAATCTCCTCATGCTCACTGGCCAGCATTGGGTCACATGCCCATTTCTGAACCAAACTTTGGCAAGAGCCATTCACCTCCTGGAGCCGGCCCTGGGCTGGTTTTCCCAAAGCATATGGCTGTTAAAAGTGTGGGGGACACTGAAATAGCACGGGGTTCTGAGAGGAAGGAGGCGCATAGGCAACATGGAGTGCTGGCTACAGAGAAGGAAAAGAAGAATATAGGACTAGAGGAGCAAGAGAGACAGTGAGAGAGAGAGAAGGTGGGGGAGGGGGGGGAAAGAAGGGAGGCAGACAGACAAGCTCATTAAACTTGATGTCTTAGGTTAAAATGCTGTTGTCATATCTTGCTGTTCAGCCAGGTAACTATTAGAAGAACATGCTTTACCTGTTCTTACTGCCAGTTGCCAGGCTGATGAGCTTCTGAGTAAACTTATTTACCATTTTCCAATCTTAGAATTATAAAGGAAATGGCCAAAACAGTCTCCAGGGAGAAAATTACTCACTTTTTTCTCCTTAAAATAGACCAGAATTTATGGAGTCATGAAAGAGTTGTGATGAAATAAATATAATGATTGCCTTTGTTTATAATTTTAATCTTTGTAATTGTAAAAGCAACATAACTACATTAAAAAAAAACAACCCTGGAAACCAGAAACATGAAACTAAAATCACCCACAATCACATGATCTAACAACTGTTATTATTTGTCAAGAATTAACTCCATATAATTGCTTATGAATTTATAGAGTGATTTATTTTTCAAAACATGTATATCATGTACATGGTACAAAATTTGAAAACAAGCAAAAGGGTATATTAAAAAATAAAGCATGTCTCCTTCCCATCTATATCTCTAGGTAGGCTACCCATTATCAGAAAATAATCTATATATATAAAAGCCTAAGTGACCATTATGACTGGCCTACTGACCGGTAGCTATGATGCCCACTGACCATCAGGGGGCAGATGCTCAAAGCAGGAGCTGCCCCCTGGTGGTCAGTGTGCTCCCACAGCCAACCTCCTGAGGCCAGCCAACCTCCCTCGGTCCCTCCCCCAGCTGGCCAGCCCTTATCGGTCCTGATTGGGACTGGGCTAGACAGCCCCGATCACTGGCCAGGCCGAGGGACCCCACCCATGCATGAATTCATGCACCAGGACTCTAGTGTGTAAATAAATTTTCCAATCTCTTTTTTAAAAAAAATATATTTTATTGATTTTTTACCGAGAGGAAGGAAGAGGGATAGAGAGTTAGAAACATCAATGAGAGAGAAACATCGATCAGCTGCCTCCTGCACACCCCCCACTGGGGATGTGCCCGCAACCAAGGTACATGCCCCTGACCGGAATCGAACCTGGGACCCTTCAGTCCGCAGGCCGACGCTCTATCCACTGAGCCAAACCGGTCAGGGCTCCAATCTCTTTTGCCAGCACACTTGTTTTACAAAATGGTAGCCTACTGGATATACTGTTTTGTATCATGATTTTTTTCACTTAACAATATTACTTTGAGATAATTCCATACACAGTGTCTTTAAAATTTGTCTTTAGCATGTATTCACACATTGCCACATATCTTTATAATCATTATCCTTAACGTCTGTAAAAGGTCTGAGTAAATGATTCACCCATTCCTTTAGTAAGTGTCTACCAAGCACCTGCCACATAAGTAGGATGCTAGTGATTCTAAGATTAAAAGGAGGTGGACCACACCCTTGAAGGAGTCACAACAGAGAAGAAGGGCAGGTAAACAAGTAATTACAGGTAGTCTCCCAGTGCCAAAATGGAAGACTGCAGGAGATGTTTGAGGGAACAAATGAGGTAGTTTTGAAAACACTGATTAAAGTGTAGAAGGAAGAGGAGGCAGCTCAGAGAAAAAAGTCAGGGAGAGTGTTTAAGGCAGAGACCAGGAATGATATGCACAGAGACATAGAAACTCGAAGTAACACTGTGTCCAGGTGGCTACGAGGAGCTGGGTATAGCCCCTACTCTAGGATCTTTAAGTTGTGACTAAGTCTTCAATATAAATAATGCTATGATGTACAACTTGCAGTATATAACTTTTCCCTAGCTGGGAGTATTTCTTTGGCTTGATTCCCAGAAGTGGGACTGCTGAGTCAAAATGTAGGAGCCCTCTAACCTGCAACTTATAGTCCCAATGCTTTCCAAATGGACGGTATCATTTCATAACACCAGTAGTGTATGAGCAAGCCAGTACTCATGGTCTTTATATCTCTATCTTTAATTTGTTTTAATGTTTATTTCTCTGGTACCAGAAAGTTTAATTTTTACCATATATTGTTTACTATTTGATTTCTTTGTAGGTGGCTTGTTTTCTGTTTGTATTCAATCGTTGGGACTCTATATTTTACTTCAGCTGTATGAGCCCCGCTTATAAGATAGATAGATATTCAGACTTTTAAAAATGTTTGCTGTCAATATTTTTTCTCTGGTTTAGGTTGCCTTTTAAAAAATGTTTGACACATAGAAGTTTTATTGTCCAGTCATATCTATTATCATTTCCTTCTTTTGCTTCCATGAGAAATACTTCTAGCCAGAAGTTTACACAAATATTCTATTTTCTTCTGGTTTGCTTTAGAAAATATATTTAACTCATTATTCCTTCTAGAACTTGCTCTTGATGTATGAAACAAGGATTCAACTAGTTCCCCTCCTTCTCTCCAAATTACCAATGAGTTATCTGAACTTTCCCTTCTCTGTTGATTTTTTATTTCAAAAATAAATCCTGCTTAGGGATCAACTCAGTCATCGACTGGACCTAATTTCTGGTCCTTTCCTAAGTTGTGTCACATCAACTTAAGACAGACCTTTGTTCTGACTTAACCAAGAATCTGCAGTAACTGCTCTATTTATACAGGAAGAATTACAATGGAGCACAAATAGGCTTAGGAAAAGCTTGTTAGTGCTTTCCTGTTAATAGGGAATCTGCCGCTGAAAGCAGACCTTCCCTTTGAAGCCTACCTGATTGGTGCTAGTATGCTGTGCGTTTTGAGTGGGTGGAAGGCACTTTTGAGGGAGAGTTATTTCATCCTAAAGGTTGGTTATATCATCCAAAGTTAGCCAGTGTCATAGTTCTGTGGTATTGAATGGGTATGATCTCCTGGCTCTCCCACCTTTGTGAGTCCCCTGGCTCCTACCTCTGACCTCAGTGTAGTAGCATCAACCTCTACCAAGGCCAAGCCTACCTCAAAGAGTGGTTTATTGCATGAAAACATGACGTCTTCCTCTCCAAAGCTGGACTGCAGGTTGTTAACAAGCTAGCCAGCTGTTGAGAAGAGAGGTAGTTAAGTAGGGAAAGCCTTGGCAAAAGTTCTCAAACTTAAGTGCATTTAAGTATCACCCGGGAAGCCTAGGAAACATGCAGAGTGCTGCTCCCAGTACCAGGTCACCTGGCGCGGTGCTGGGAACATTTCCTCATCCCATCTTTCTAGCCTTTTGAAGCCTTAAAACATACCCGTTGATGTCGATACACAGTCGGAGTGGTTCTTTATTCTTGAAGGACATACTGGTACCTGCTTGCTAGCACCTGTGAGCGTGCCCCAGGGCAGAGAGCCAACACCTTCTCAAGTAGGGCTCTAAAACTACTTCCAGAGACGCGTTCTAACGCTTCCCCAGAGGCCAAAAGCTTAATGGCTCATGATCTATATAACCGCTATTCGGGATCCTCAGATGGCCGCCCTGAAACTCCTGGATTTCTTCTTAAGAGTTAGGAACAGTCAAGCTCCTTGGGCACTATTCCTTCTCGCGGGAGCATCTGCTGTCTGGGTTTGTGCTGCTGCAACATATAGGGCAAGGGTCCTATCCCGGATCAGGGTCATGTCTCCTTCCTGTCCCCACTAGTAGGTTACAGCTCATTCTCTGGCAGGTGGGGAGAGGTTGGGTAGGAGCTACACTGAGATTCAGTAGACTTTCCTTTGCACCCCTTCCGATGCATCGTCCCCCCTGCCCCCCATTTCCCTTTGCTCTTCCCCCCCCCCTTCCCCAGAACCATACCTGCTATCTTCCCACAAAGCAGTCGTGTGGCCCGGAGGCTTCACTAGCAGACTATACGTGGAGGGGGCAGAGGGGGAATTAAAATCAGTTACACCCTGGAAAACGAGCACTACCCTGGTGAAGGACTACTTGCTGGTATCGGAGATGGGCCAGCCATATTGACTCATAGAGGAGACTCCTCCACTGTAGCCTTATACAAGCTCGCGACCCCTTGACCGTGG
>NW_005871356.1:1152496-1155471 GCF_000147115.1 Myotis lucifugus
CGCGGCCGCGGCCCCCAGCGGCGGCCCCGAGCCCCACTCCCCGCCGGCCGCTCCGAGCACCAGCGCGCCCGGGCTCCAAACTCGGGCTGCCGGGCAAGTGCCTTCATGAGCCCAGAGGATGTCCGGGAAGCACTACAAGGGTCCTGAAGTCAGTTGTTGCATCAAATATTTCATATTTGGCTTCAATGTCATATTTTGGGTAAGTTGGCGCGCGTCGGGATTTCAACTATTTGTGGCCGATCGATTCGCGACGACCCCCCTCCCCTCCTTCCCCCCCCCCACGCCCCCCGCGTGGCTCGCTGCCTTTACTTTTCGCAGCCCCTTGGGCGCGTGCTGAAGCCGGGAGAGGGAGGCATTGCCTGCCGCCTCTCCAGCTTGCGCGCTGGAGAAACATTTCATCCTTTCTAGGAACGGGAAGCGGTAAAAAGAAAAACCGAGCCGGAGAGGGAGCACTCAGGCCTGGGGGTGGCTTTTTGAGGGACGACCAGGGGATGCAGATGAAAGAAAGGGCTCGGCAGTTTGAGAAATGAGCAACCACACGAATTAGAGGTGCTCCCGGTGAGGCATGGATGTTGGGCAGAGCGCGGTGTCATAACAGGGAGGGCCGCTCGGGCAGAGCCGACCCCGAGGTCCATCTCCTAACAAGACTCTGATTGGACCAGGGCTCGGCTCGGTGTGGCGGCGGCCGGCCGGTGCCGAGCGCGGCGCGCATCTTCTTGCACCATCTCGGGCTTTGTGTCGGATGCAGATGCCGCGGTGTATGGCTCTGTAATGCGCACGTACATACCGTTTCCTGCGAGCTCGTCCCCTTCGGCTGGAAAGCGCTCCTTTCGCGTAATGGACTGGCCAGCGGGCGCGTGCGGTGGATGGATTTATTTCTCTGTGTCTGTCTGGATAATAAGAGCCCCGTCAACGTTTGTTTCCGTGTGTTCGTGCCTCTCACCCTCGTCCTCCTTTTTTAAAGGAGTGACATCCGAGCGGGCCGTTTTGGGGGGAAATGCAAAGGAGAAGGGGTGCGAGACACGTTTTATTGGGGATACGGACAGAGCCGATGATTGAACGCAAGAGTGAACGCAAGATGCTCTGCTGGCGCTACCATGTGCCGGACACCTATTGTAATGAGGCTGGGACGCCTGCTCTTTTGTTTTGTTTGGATTCCTTTCCTTCATCTCACAAACGTGTTCAGCAACCAGACAAAGCGTGCGCTAGGACCAGGGTGAAACGGTTCGAGGACCGTGCTATTTTGCCTCGCCATCCCAGCCCATCCTCACTGGGCACTCCCCCTGCCCTATGGGAAGTAAAGATGGTGGCTGTCTGGGGGGGTTCTCCAAGTTGCTGTTCTTTGTAGGTTCAGTGTGAACAAAACAATCATGCAAAGGCGCGATCAATAACAATCCACAGCTGTCAGAACACACGGTGTATTTATGTTGATTCCCTTTAATTTTGCCCATTTGCTGTAAACATATACATCTGTGAGAATAGTTATCAATACAGCTCTTTGTATTTTTTTTTCTACCACACAATTACCAGGCTGTTTTTTTTTTTATTTTCTATAGGAGTATCTTGCATTGGTCATACAGATTTTGCAAAAGGGAATGGAAGGGATTGGAGACCACTCTGTGTCAGCATGCCATCTGTCCTCAGAACTGATAAAGATAATGAGGGACACGTGAATAAATATCATATGCAGTCATTCACAGGACTTATTATTATTTTTTGCCAGCGATTCTACACTATTTCTGTGAGCAGTCACCCCCTCCCCACAAACACTGCTACAGATATATGAAGATGAAATTATTTTCTTGCTTTGCTTTTTATTCCCCACCCTCCCCTCCCAGCTGGGAGTGTTTAAGAGTGATGGGTAGTGACATTTCTGAGTGAGGTGTTTTGATTTTATCTGAACTCTAAACTTCTTGACTTTGAGAGTCAGGGACTAGGAAACTGGGACCGGACCCTATTGGGGTAGTGAGCCTGGGCCTCTGGATTGTACTTGAACACTTCCAGAAGTTGCACATTTTGGCTGCCAGGCAACAAAAAGCACCCAGGGACTTTCTCTGCAGTTTCATAGTAGGAGGTAAAAGAGAAATAAAGGGACTTGGGCCTGCTTCCCTGACAGCTTGGTATAATTCTGTACAGTGTACAGAGGCAAATTCAGTATTTTCTGTGGATTAGCATGTAGCAAAACCTGTGGAATTGTGGAGATCTTCAAAGAGTTGCAGAGTGTTAGCATTGACAGTTCTAGGATAGAGCCACATCTTCTCTGATTTTGAAGGTCTTCATCTCTGGGGGGAGTTTTATGGGAAGCCTGAAAGCAGATGTAGGCTTTGGAACTAACAGAGTTGCCCAAGGCAGAACTGTTACATAGATGCCTTTGTTATAATGGCCCTTCGCTCACCTCTGATTTCTGTTCACTCTCTTCCTCCTTTCTCTGCCTAAAGCTTTTCCACTCAGCTACGCCCCCCCCCCCATCCTGCTTTCTGCTTCAGAATTACCCCATACTTAAGTCTCCCAGGTTGTCAGTACCCTGGTCTCTAGTGGTGATCAGCAGGAAGGCAGCCCTGATATTTGATGAAAGTAATTCAAACTATGATGTTAGTGACTGAAGAATTGGAGTCAGTCACCTGGCAGCCTGCGTCTGTAAAGCTGCACACCTGTGCTCTCTGCAGAGTCATCGTCCTCCCTGTGACCCCAGAAAGAGAAGACTAGGAAGAAGAGATTGACAACAGAGAGCATGCTATCCTAATCTTTCATGTTCACGCTGTGAAATGCTAGAATAAATTTGAAATCCATTGAAGACATTTGGAGGTAAAATTCTGGTAAAACAAAAGTTGAAAATGTAGTCGCACCAGCACTGAGTTTGGGTCTCTTGCTAATGACTAGTGTGCCTCCTTGCTGCTCAGTTAACTGCCCTGGGTCTCAGTTTCTCAGCAGTTAAAATGAAGGAATTGGACAAGTTTTAAGGTTCTTCCTAGTTC
>NW_005871356.1:1155789-1158643 GCF_000147115.1 Myotis lucifugus
GTAAAATCTGAATCCTTGTATAAGACAGTTGTAATGATGTTCTGAGTAACAAAGTCAACATCTTGTACAGATTCCTTTCTCATTAGGTATCACAGGGTGGTGGTGGTGGAATCTTATTTTCCCTATTTTATATCGCAAGAATTCGAGCCTGAAGGGAATTGATGCTATTGAGGGTGTCACCATACTAGGACATTTCTCAGAAAACCCTGAAGCCACTTAGGGGTGGGGTAGGGAAAGAAAAGGGAGCTTTGTGTTACAGTTGCTGCTTTTGGGTACTGAGCCCCCACGGCCCATTGCCCACCATTAATAGATATTTTGCTCTGGACCCTTTTGGATTTCTGGCTGTAATTCTGAACTCTTCCTAGGTAAGTAAATTATCTCCATAGTCTCGCTCTCCTTTGCTACATAACACAAAGCCCCCCCAAATTAGTGGTTTAAAGCAGAACTTTATTGTTAACACCTGACAGTTCTGTGATTTGCCCAGCCTCATCTGGGCAATTGGCATTTTCCATCTCTCTTTCGGTTGTAGTGAGATGTAGCCGGGGCTGGAGTTACCTGAAGACTCAGTTGGGGGAGGGGGATGCCTTGCTGAGCGCTCAGCCAGGGTTGTTGGCTGGAGGACTTACACGTGGCTTTGTCTGGTCTCTGAGAATGGAAGAAGCTTCCAGCCGGTTAACGCTATACCTGGAACCGGCCCGCTGTCACTTTCATCTATTTCACCGGTTACCAGCGGTTCTCAACCTGTGGGTCGCGACCCCTTTGGGGATCGAACGGCCCTTTCACAGGGTTGCCTAAGACCATTGGAAAACGCATATATAATTACATATTGTTTTTGTGATTAATCACTATGCTTTAATTATGTTCAATTTATAACAATGAAAATACATCCTGCATATCAGACATTTACATTATGATTCATAACAGTAGCAAAATTACAGTTATGAAGTAGCAACGAAAATAATTTTATGGTTGGGGTCACCACAACATGAGGAACTGTATTAAAGGGTCGTGGCATTAGGAAGGTTGAGAACCACTGAGTTAAACCATGCATGGAGCCTGCTCAAGTTCAAGAGGGTGAAGAAAGGGATTCCATCTTTTGATGGACAGGTGTTTAGGTTGAGTGGGTTGTGGCCATCTTTGGCAAATGCAGTCTGCTGTACTGAACCTTAACTTCTTGTTTATAAAGGGATGGTAACATTATCTAATGGAGCTATAAATTAAAGGCGTCAATGTGAAAATGTATTACCAAGCACAATGTCTCAATATTTAAAGAACAGTGAATATCATGCGTGTTATTATCTCCAGATTTCATACTAGTCCCATCGTGGGCTTTACAATTTCTAGAATACCTGAGCCTGGTGGTACGTTGGCATCATTACTCCCAGGTGATGATGATGACCCTTTGGATAGAAAGGAGATGAAGGGAATGGATTCTGTAGATTTAATTATCACTTTTTAGAAAAAAAGCCTCATGGATCAGTGGAAGCCTTGAAAGACTTGGGAGAACCGAGTCACTTTTCTCTTCTCTTTGCTGTACAAGGATTGGAACAGCCTTGGATACGTGAGGCCAAATTCTCTTTGATGTGCTTGCAAATACTACATTATGCCTTTAAGTGGAGGTTTATCCTGGGTTGATGGCAGAATGTTGTACCTAATTTGTTTCCACAGGGCTTAAATGCAGAGAGGAGAGAGATTTAAGGAACCTTGGGGGGGCATCAAGTAGGAAGCCTTGCCTTATGATTCACTATAAATTGTAAGATGTTCTGGAATGATGATACATCAGCAGTTTATAAGTCATAATTTTTGCTTTAATTTGCTAGACATCTGTTAGCTTCGATGGCAACCATATGGGAGTCTAAATTGCCTTTTGAATTACAGGGAGATGGTAGGAAGAAAGCTAAATATGGTTATGAAAGTGTCATATGGGAAACGTGGAAGAAGGGTGTACGGACCTCAGCGGGGGAAGCAACCGAAGACGGGCGGACTTGCCTGGTCTGGTGGCTCACTCCTGGGTCAGTGAGAAGGCACTGAAGCATTCTCACTTGATGACACGCCTGGAAGATTGAAATGAAGCCAAGGGGAAAAGTTGGAAAATCAAATCATGTTCCACCCGCCATAAAACTGCCAACGGGAGCTCATTGAGGTGGATCACTCTGTCTTAATATGGCCACAGTCATAGTTGGTCCCCGGTAGAGGGTAAAAGCCACCTGTGTTTAAACAGAGCTTTATAATTACCATGTCTTTCTTCTAAGCATCTCAAAGCATCGAACAAGCATATTGTGACAGGTGAAGAAGTTGGAGTACAGAGATGTGAAGTGACTTCTGAGGCGCTGAAGAACATGCCAGCGTTCCCTTTGGGAGTGTTAAGTCTCTTCCAGTGACTATAGCCCTAGCTTCTCCTGTGAAACTTATTTTAGAAGATGCTTGCTATTTTAAAGTAAAACATCAAGTTACTTACATCTGTTCATAATGGAAAAGTGATAAAGTTTTTGCATATGCCTCAATTAACACCACCCACAAGCACAATAATGCTAGGATGAAATGTAAAGAGTATGATAGAAAAATAAACTCTTGCGTCATCTATTAAAAATTCATAAAAGAAAATTGGAGCATTAAAGACAGTGTTCTTGATTCACATGCCTCTTTCTATATTAACACTGGGGATGACTGTCTTAAAATCTCTAACTTCCAAATCATTGTACTTCACTGCATTATTAGGGCCGCCGTTGTAGGGACTGTGTCTCAGTCATTTTCATACACCCGGTGTCCAGTACATTGTCTGAAACACAGTAGGTGTTTAATAAGTGTTCGCTGAATGAAGGAATTATGAAATC
This sequence comes from Myotis lucifugus, assembly GCF_000147115.1. NCBI lineage: Eukaryota > Metazoa > Chordata > Mammalia > Chiroptera > Vespertilionidae > Myotis > Myotis lucifugus. Next base: position 1,158,624 of record NW_005871356.1, read on the forward strand.
ATTGGAAAGTACATAGGTGT
>NW_005871356.1:1159332-1238560 GCF_000147115.1 Myotis lucifugus
CCATCCTGCATATCAGATATTTACATTACGACTCATAACAGTAGCAACATTACAGTTATGAAGTAGCAATGAAAATAATTTTATGGTTGGGTCACAACATGAGGAACTGTATTTAAAGGGCCAGAAGGTTGAGAACCACTGACTAGTCCTTAGGCCTCATACATGTTTCCCAGTTGTTCCAATCAGGTCTTAGGAAGCAAAGGAATCCAGTTCGGAACACACATCGTATTCATTCTTTTTTAAGCTCTGTCAGCCCTTCACTGTCAGGATCTTGCCACTTTTAAAGATGATAATCCAGTTATTTGGTACAGTGTCCCTCAGTCTGGGCTCGCCTGCTGTCTCCTTATTCTTAGATTCAGCTGTGCGTCTTTGGCAGGAAAATTACAGAAATGATGCTGCGTTTGTACTGTTGCATCCCATCAGGTGGCCCTGATTTTTGTGTTCCCCACTGCTGGTCATGGTCACTTGATTAAAGAGCTATCTGCCAAGCTTCTCCACCAAAAAAGTTACTTACTCTTTACCCTTTTTTGGTAATTTTGTGGCAAGTTACTTTGAAACTGTAAATAGCCCATTCCTCATCAAGTTTTGGATCTATTAACTTATTTGCATCAGCAAGAACTTATTCTTTTCTCTTCCCTGCCCCCCCAGTGTGTTTTAAGTACACTGTTACTCTTATTCTTTTCTCTTCCCCGCCCCCCCCAGTGTGTTTTAAGTACACTGTTTTAAGTACACTGTCACTTACTTTGATGTTCCATTTGGTCCTGGTTTGGCATCAGTGGCAGTCTTTTCAGGCAAATACTACATTATTACACATAATAATCCTCCTGTGCCCTTTAACTCCATCATTTTTTGAGTACGTCTTTGTTTTCTGGCAGAACAGGATGTTCCAAGCTCATCTTGTAGTTCACTGGTGTCATCTGTTTTGTATCAGCCATTTCTCCAAGGAGCCCTGGTTCCTTTGAGTGGAGAATAGTATTTAGAAGCCAACATCTGGTTGTTAAGTGTGCTCATGGCTAGGAGGGTATCACCACCCTGGGCTCTCTCAGTGGACAGAACAATGGAATGTGTGTATGCATGTACACATCTTCACACATGCATACATGTACACTTTTGTTTCTATATTTAGTTATACATTTTAGAAACCAAAAGTTCACAGTGACACCTCAAATCCCTGTCTGATACCACAAGGTTATTTTAGGTTTTTCCTTTCCCATATGTATAACTACTTTCTTTGACAATGAGATTCCCGGCTCTTATTACTCTTAGCAATTCACTAAGTTGATAAAGCTCCTGTATGCATCCGGTCTTCCCTTGCTGCCCCGTCCCGCACATGGCTGCCCTCCTTACCTGCTGGTGCTCCAGCATGCTGTGCCACAACCCCACACCCCAGTGTGAACACCCTTCTCACTCTGACCAGGCTGTGATCTCCGCCTCTGGGCTTCCACATCCCTCCCCTTGCCAGTCCCTGAACAAAGGCCCACCATGCTTGGTTCCCAAAAATGGCTTCAAGACTGAGTTTTTCAGGAAGGAGAAGGGGCATGGCATAGGTTATACATGTGTAATACAAAATAAGACTAATCTCCCTTTTCCATAGCCCTTCATTATTTAAAAACTAGAGGCCTGGTGCACGAAATTCATGCATGGGTAGTGTCCCTAGGTCTGGCTGGCGATCAGGGCCGATTAGGCCCTTCTGACTGCTGGCCAGGGCCTCCCTTTCCCGGCTGTGGCCTTCCTTCATTCTGTGCCATCCCCTGGTGGTCAGTGCACATCATAGCAAGCGATCGCACTCCTGATCTCCCAGTCAAACTCCTGAGGGGACAATTTGCATATTAGGCTTTTATATATATAGATAGCTATTATGTCATTCCTAAACCTGTTTTATGTCTTTGAAAGCTCTTAGTTTTCCATGTGCTTTTCATTTATTATTTCCAGAATTGTTCTTTGCCCTGGTCATGGGACTCCGCTTGTGGTCCCATTTGGATACACCTCCATTAATGTAGCAATGACAGTGGAACACAGTGGGCTGTTACCCTCCCCTCCCCTCCCCCTCCCCCTCGTTGGACCTGGAGGCAGAAGCCTCTGCTACTGCCTGGTTTATCTTTGAGTAAGGTACTCTCACGGGGTAGTTCACCACTTGCTCACCCGCAGAATGGGGAAAATAATTCCAATAGCTCGCAGAGTTGTTATCCAGTGAGATGATGCACGTGAAGGTGCTTTGTAAAAGTTAAACCTCTTAATACCAATAGTATGTAGTTATTAACCCAGGTGACACAGCACATGCTCCCCTGCTTTCCCTGTCAGTCAGAGGACATTGTTGGCTTAAGTTGACTTTCTAGTGCAATGAAACTTTCCCCTCTTTTTCTTTTTTTTTTTTATTTGAGAGAGAAACATTGATTTGTTGTTTCACCCATTCATGCATTCATTGGTTGACTCCTGTATGTACCCTAACCAGGGATTGAACCCACAACCTTGGCGTATGGGACGACACTCTAACCAACAGAGCTACTCAGCCAGGGCCTTCCCCTCTTTTTCAAGTGAACTTCTGTTAAACCCATCTCCCTAGGCCAGTGGTTGGCAAACTGCGGCTCGCGAGCCACATGCGGCTCTTTGGCCCCTTGAGTGTGGCCACGAAGTTTCAATCGCACTGTACGTGCGCGCCTGCACGTGGTATTTTGTGGAAGAGCCACACTCAAGGGGCCGCAGTTTGCCGACCACTGCCCTAGGCTAAGTGCTCATCAGAACCCTAATCCTCTAGTTCAGTGGTTGGCAAACTTTGGCTCACGAGCCACATGCGGCTCTTTGGCCCCTTGAGTGTGGCTCTTCCTAAGCCTTAGGAGTACCCTAATTAAGTTAATAACAATGTACCTACCTATATAGTTTAAGTTTAAAAAATTTGGCTCTCAAAAGAAATTTCAATCGTTGTACTGTTGATATTTGGCTCTGTTGACTAATGAGTTTGCCGACCACTGCTCTAGTTAATTGAATTTAAAAGTATGTATTTAAACATCTAGATGTCTCATTCTGGGCCATTGGTTTTCAAATTGTGCTACGAGCAGCCTCAGGCTTCCTTGAGGTGTGCAGGGGCCTGGGTGGGAGTGTCTCTGACCTCTGTTTCCCCAGAAAAGGTCAGCCCTTAGGTTTGATACTTTGGGATACCAGGAAGGATTTTGCTTGGGGGAAAAAAAGGGGGTCTACTGCTTAAGCAGACAATTGAAAACCACCATTCTAGCCTTCAGTTGTTCTTGAATCTTGATGGTCAAGGCATGTTTAAAAAGAATTATTTCTGGTATGGAATTTTCTCCTTTGCATGCATCCCTTTATGCATAGCAAGTCCCTCCCACTGACTAAGGGTGACTTCCGTAGGATTAGTTGATATTTCGCCCCTTTAGAGATATAGCAGCATACGAAATAAGTTGTTAGTCGGGACACTTCAGTCTTCCTAGCAGGGGATCTGATTCAGTAGGTCAGGATAGGGCCCTGGTATTCCTGGTTTTTGTTTGTTAAATCCCCGCAGGCGATTCTGATGCTCAGCCAGCGGAGGTGGAGAAGTCTGGCTTGTTTTTCCTGGCAGGCTGTGGCACCTCTTCCCATCGCTCTCCGAGGGGACCCTTCGCGTGGGGGAGCTGGGAGGGGGTGGTGCAGAGTTCTGACCCAAGGGTGGCTGATTTCACCAGCTCCTGAGGCTCATGTTCTTTGCTTATGAGAAAAAAAGTAATGTGGCCCACTTTATCCCTCATGGAATTTTTTATTAATCCAAAAATGCCAGTTTATTTTTAAATCTGAAAGCAAACCTAGAAACAAAATGAGAACATCGCTGCTAAAGAGAACCACCTGAGCTGCGTTTAGTACCCGAACAATTAGCATCATGGAGGGATAGGAGCTACTTATTATCCCACAGGAGCAAGGAAGCAGCAGGCACTTTGTCCTTTTGGACTTGCCCGTCCTGCACACGTCAGCGCGGTGGACTGGGCCTAAGCGCCACACAGCCAGCTGCTCTTCCTTCCAAAACCAGCCTCCGTGTCCAAGGTGCTCGCTTCATAGCCTGCTTTTCCCCGGGGCTTCCAGGACCCTCGTTTTGGGGCTGGGAGAACGGGAATTGCTTTCTGCATCTCCACTGCAGTTTCATTGAGTGCACTGTGCGCTAATGCCGCAGTAGGGATGTTCCTTCCCTCATATATAATTTATTTTTTAATTCTCACCTGAGGATATTTTTTCAGTGATTTTTAGAGAGAGTGGAAGGGAGAGGGAGAGACACACAGAGAGAAACATCGATGTGAGAGAGACACATCAATTGGTTGCCTCCCGCACGCTGGGACCCTTTAGTCTGCAGGCCGATGCTCTATCTATCCACTGAGGTAATTTGTCTAGGGCTCCTCATATATAATTTTGCAGCACTATCACTGAGAGCAGATAGTAAAGCAAATACAGGAGACCCAGCCCTGCTATTTGTCAGTTTTCTTTAGCAAGAAAAGTTTCAATATAGAATATTCAGAGTATGAACAGTGAATTTTCCTACTATTTTCTTGATGTCTTCCTTTCCCTTACCCCCTTAAAAAATAAATTAGGTATTTGATTATGGCTGGACTCCTAAAAGAAATACAATTTTGAATAAAAATCGGAATTATCTCTCTGAGATGTTTTACTGGGTGCAGAGTCATCATCACTATGAAACACACACACAAATAAACCCCAAATGGCATACGAACCCTGTGGTTAGCACTCTGATGTTATCTGTATGTACATAAAGGATCATTAATTGTGAAATGCAGTGTATAATTTTTTCAGTAATGTACTTACCAACCACAATAACAAAATAGTATTTGGAAATGGGTGACAAAACATCACTGAAAATACACAGTGATAATCCAGAGCCTTCCAGCTACTATTTACAAGTTGGATGAGTATTACAAGGCATAGGGCTCTTCTGACTTGTTGAAAATTTTTTCTAAATTATACTTGGCATGAAGGCTCAAATTTCTAAAAATCTGGAGGGAACAGCTGGTGCTCTAATAAATATTCAGGCCAGCTATTTTAATGTTTCGTACTTAATTAAGTAGTCCCAATAAAAGGGATACCTGACTTAAGCATTTCTCAAAGTATACTGTTTTGCTTCCAACAAAAATTTCCCCCAACTGTTAATATTTCCCCTGAAGCAGCCTTAAAACTCTATTCTGCCAACTCAGTACTGTAGTTCTGATCATGGTTGAAGCATTTAATACCAAAAATTTGTTTTCCTGTCTTAGGATAGAGTTGGATCAGTATGGCCCAGCCTCTTAACTGTTGAAGACTCCACAGTCATTGGGCTTTTGGGAAAATTCTTTTTGTTGTTGTTGTTGTTATTAATCCTCACCTGAAGATATGTTTCCTTTGATCTTTTAGAGATAGTGAAAGACAGAGAGAAACACATCTATTGGTTGCCTCCTGCACACGCCCCGACCAGGGCCCGGGCTGGGGAGGAGCCTGCAATCAAGGTACGTGCCTTGACCGGAATCGAACTTGGGACCCTTTGGTCCACAGACTGATGCTCTATCCATTAAGCCAAATTGGTGAGGGTGGGGAAATATATATATATATATAAAAAGAGGTAATATGCAAATTAGCCGGGACACCATAACAGTCACGACCGGCTCAGGAGGAGGCTGCACGCGCAGATGAGCGGGAGGGGAATGCATGCACGGTGAGGCAAGCCACAGTTGGCGCAGGCCCAGAGACAGGGGGGCCTGCCCAAGCCGTCACGGAGTGGCTGGAGCAGGCCCGGAGTGGACACACTGCAGCGCACCAGCAGTCCCGCCTCTGTGCATGAGCTGCAGAGGAAACACCTTTTCTGATCACTCTTTGGCTAAGCTCCCTGTATGCCACTCGCAGTGTTCTTGGTAATTTGGGTAATAAGAATCCAAGAAGGTCTAGGGTTTTTCCACCTCACTCCTGGAGGAAAAAACGAAGGTCTGCTGCTGGAGGGGCTAAGAAATGTCATATCCTGCCCTAGCCGGTTTGGCTCAGTGGATAGGGCCTCGGCCTGTGGACCGCAGGGTCCGCGTTCGATTCTGATCAAGGGCATGTACCTAGGTTGCAGGCTCCTCCCTGGCCAGGGCCCAGGTCGGGGCTCATGCAGGAGGCAACCAATGGAAGTGTCCCTCTCACATTGATGTTTCTCTCTGTCTCTCCCTCTCTCTTCCACACTCTCTAAAAATCAATGGAAAAATATCCTCAGGTGAAGATAAAAAAAAAAAAAAAAGAAATGTCATATCCTATGAAAGAGACATCTTGAAAATGCCTAAAGAAAGTTGTCATTTTTCCGTGGTGAAGGGACTGGAGTCAGTGTTGTTGAAAACACCTTGGCAGCTGTGGTGACTGGCAGTGGCAGCAGCAGTGGGGTGATGGGGGTGGTGCCTTCCCCTGATCAGCCCGGTCGCCTCCCACAGAGGAAGGCCAGACTGCGGCTGTGGGGAGCGGGCCTAAGCCATCAGTAGGACATCCCCTGAAGGCTCCCAGACTGTGAGAGGGGGCAGACTGGGCTGAGGGACCTCCCCCCACCATGCATGAATTTTGTGCACCAGGCCTCTAGTTCTTTATAAAGTACAGTATTAGAGAGTGAGAAAAGGTTCATCCTGATGTGGGCTTCCTAGTGCTCCTGGGACATGTAGGCAGGCAGAAGAGTCTGGTGGGAAGGAGTTTGGACTTTGAGTATGTCTGAATTTTTACCCAGCTCCTGCCCCAGGCTTAGACAAGGTTACTCACCCTGCCATTTGTCTCTTCTTCATCTGCAAAGTGGCATTCTTAGCTATAGGGTTAATTGATGTTATTAATAGTAGTATTAAGACCTAACAACTATCTCAGAGTCATGAGGATTAGGGGAGTTAATATGTGTAAAGTGCTTAGATTCTGCAAGAGGTATTAGCAATTATTATTCTACTATGAGCCCAGTGCACGAAATTCGTGCACGGGTAGGGTCCCTATGCCTGGCCGGTGATCAGGGCCGATCGGGGCCTTCCAGCTGCTGGCTGGGGCCTCCCTTCTCCAGCTGCTGGCTGCCAGCTGGGGCCTTCCTTCGTTCCTCGCCGCCCCCTGGTGGTCAGCGCATGTCATAAGGAGCAATCGAACTCCTGAGGGGACACTTTGCATATTAGCCTTTTATATATATAGATTTTCCTCAACACCCGTAATTTTTTTTTTCAGAACCATTAAAATAATCTTACATTGTAACATATATTATTTGTTCTCTGTAATGTTCTGCTTACATAAGTACATTCTCAAGGTAACTAAAGGGAAAAAGTTCTAACATATGTTCACAATGTTCTTTTCATCGAAATGAATGGCATGTGATTCTTATCATGGACACCAATCTCTGAGTTTGCATCTATTGTTTGTTGTTAATTTTCCCATTTTTCTTTACCCAGTTCGATACACTCTTCTTCACTTTTTTTTTTTTTTTTTGCAAAACCAAACTGTTTCATATTAATGTTTTGTACTGGGAAACATTTTATTAACATTTGTTAAACCTGGATATTCTGAAATATCTAGATGGCTGTAACTATATATTTTTAGCTTCTATGATCTCATAAGTCCTATGTATTTTGGTCATTGCTTTACTCTGTGTATTTGAAATTCCTTAGGTTTCAAAGGGTTTCATCAAGTCAGTGACTGTGTGTCCTTCTCATTGATGCACAGCCAGGATTTTGGCTGACCTACCTGGATCATTGACTGAGTGAGTCACCCACCTTGGTAAATGAGTGGCTGCCTGGATTCTCCCCGGGGCATTGATGAGATGCACTGAGCGCTGTGCTCCTTTGCCTCCACTACTGTCACCTGACGCAGGAGACCCAGGTTTTCCTATTTCTGAGCATAATCTCTCTCACTGCACTGAACTCTGGGAGAAAAAGCCAGGGCATGTTAACTGAGTTGGTGCAAGGAGCCTTGTCACTCATTCTCATGCAGAAAGTGTGCAGAAAACCCCAGCCCTAGAAGGTGGAAGGATGAAGGGGAGGGCTGAGTAGAATTTCACTATAGTATTTGTTGGTAAAACGAATGATATATGTGTCATGACAGGATATTTTAGGAATGTATCTAAAGTAATTTTAGCTTATCCATCACTTAAACCCCCAACATGCTGGTTTAGATTCACTCATTGATCTCACAATCCATTGATTGTTTGCAACTGCCCATTGAGAAAGCACTCAAGTTTCCTTTTTGTCCTGACCTCCTCAACCTGATTTTGGGGAGTGTCTGGAGGATAGCCACCTGATGATCTGAAGCAGTGAGGCATCTCAGAGCTCAGTCATTTGCCAACTGCCTGCATGGTTTGGGACAGACTCTTGTGCCACCCCAGAGTTCTTCAGATCTTGTTGAAGACAGAGATTCTGATTCAGTAGGTGTGAGAGAGGCCAAAGATCAGGCACCTTTAATAAGCTCCCCACCAGTAGCTGCTGGTCCACTGATCTCATTTTGAGTTGCAAGGATCTAGATCACTTCACACTTATTTTCTTTTAAATTGACTTCATTTTTAAAGCTTAAATACATTTCTTTTAAAAGGAAACTTGAAAAATATTACTGTTCTAATGCATACAATAACAATAATATGGCTTATTACCTTCTAGGTAGCTATTGGTGCCAGGCAGATTTCCTTTGTTACCATGGAGATTAACAAGGGTGCAGCTTTTGTTAATGGAGACTTTGTTCCTGACTAGAACAGAGGATTAAAATAGAGAACCGGACATGACTTTCTTATTCAAAGTTATTTAATGCTATATTCTAAAATTGTCTCCTCTAGCTCCCAGGTCGCCAGGGAATCACACTTTGGGAAACACTGCTTTTAAGTAATTCGCAGGGAGACATGCATTTATAAGCTGAAACCTATTAGTGAGATGTCTCTAGAGGTAAAGTGCTTGGGGAACGTGTTGAAATTTTTGCCTCCTCCAGGTTCTGCTTCCTGTCAGGAAAAAAGAAGGGCATCCCCCATTTCTGAAACGTTGCTAATCCCAGGCCAGTGAGTAGTTAGCTGCATCTTAGGTATAAAAAGGAAAATACTTCGGAAAATTATATCTCAGGCTAACAGGAAGTCAACCTTAAAAACTTAGGAAATCACCCTGGCCCGTGTGGCTCACTTGATTGGAGCATCTGTGCACTGGGTGGTCTCAGGTTTGATTCAATGTCAGGGCACATGCCTAGTTTGTGGATTCAGTGAGTCTTTCTCACATCGATATTTCTCTCTCTCTCTCTCTCTCTCTCTCTCCCTCTCTCTCCCTCTCTCCCCCCCCCCATCCCTCCCTCCCTCTCCCTTCCTCCTTCTCTAAAATTAATATAAATAAATACTTAGGAAATCTATCTCAGTGGCTTTTATTCTCTGCTCCTTCCTTTCCTCTTCAAGTTAGTATTGATTATGTTCAATTTTCGAATGAGTCCATTTATTTGGTGAATTTTTTAGAATAGGACACTTTATTTATGCTTTTCTATTGTAAAAACAATTCAGCAACATCAATACACCTTTCTTTAAGGAGAAGAAATTCACCACAATCCCAATAATACTTTGTTTTGGTTCAGTTGTAGTAAAAGTGGAGACTCTTCATCAAATGCTCCAAGAGCCATGAACAAATGCCCCAGAAAAAACAACCAAAAAGAAAACATTTTAAAGATTCAGTTCACTTACAAGGATTTGAATTTAGCAAACCTCAGTTACTTAAGTTTGTAAAGGAAAAATGTGCTTTGCCATCACTACCTTTTAAGCGTTTTTTTCTGACTTTACTGGCATTTCCCCCCCTCCAGATAGCATTTACTAGTAGAGTAAGTGTTTTCAACATACAGAACAAATACCTTGTGAATAAACATCAATTTCACACAACCAAAAACAAAAAACAAAATCAATAAATCTGCTTTAGGCATTTGAGAGAAACCCTGTACTCGAAAAAGGAGAGTTATAGTGTTTTAAGTAACTAGGAAACAAAAAACTCAAAAAACCTGCCTCCTAGCTCTAAATGTTTCTCAACATGACCTTACGGTACACAGAAAAATGTAGTTGGGAACTTTCTGAACTCCTGGTTTATTGTTGGTATCCGCATGGCAACTCATGGGAGAAATGCTACCTAAGATATTGATTTATTTATTTACTTCTTTTATGTTATTCTTTTATTTATTTATTTTTAAAATTTATCTTTATTGTTGAAAGTATTACAGATGTCCCCTCTTTCCCCCCATTGACCCCTTCCACCCTCCCCAGGCCTTCACCACACTATTGTCTGTGTCCATGGGTTATGCATATATGCATATAAATTTTTTGTTTAATCTCTGCCTGCCCCCATTCCAAATTCTAGTATTTTTTTTTAAATCTTATAACTGGAATCCTAAGGAAAATAGTGTTTCTTTGATACCACTTCTTTCATCTTCATCTATTGGTTTTTGGAAGAATAAATTGAATGAAGAGATGGCTAGATGATGGAGTTATATGTGGCATTTTCATTTTTTCCTGAGTCTGCAAGATTTAATAATGCCTAATATTTTACTGTATGCTTTGAGAGTTTTAAAGTTGCTCTCCAGTGAGGATTTAACACTATTGTATAAAGGCTGCAAAAATAGTGTTTTACTTATTGTTTTAAAAAATGCAGAATATTTTAGAAATGAAAGGATTGGGGTCACTAAAAGATTGAAATATCTTTTCTATTTTGTGAAACACATGTTTCATTTAGATAATATATATTTTAAAATCCAAGGGTATACATCAATATCATATATCCTTCATGTATATTATGTATTGGTCTATATCTTTGGATTTTTTTGTTATTGTTAAAAACATATGTGTTCTCTTTGGGAAAAGAAAAGCTACCATATCACCTCAGAACAATTTCATTTGCATAAAAGACTGAAATTTCATTATCACGGTACATACTATAAATATGCAAACTAAATGAAATTTTCTTTTAAGTTAAAAATAAAAACTGGAGATCACTTTTAGTATCTAAGAAGACATAGCAGGAAGAAAGACTATTATTGTATTTTTTTGTTCCTAGATGAAGATTAGGAAATAAACTCTTTGAAGTATGAAATTACTACATTTTAGCTGGAGGCACTAACAGATCATTAATTATTGTTAAGAACCTCCCAAGTGCAGTTTTTAAATTTCAAGTGTTCTTTCTATTGAGTTTCCCCCTTTTCTTCTCCCTTCTTTCTGTGATTTCAATTCCAAATTTAGAAGACAGGGTTCTTTGCTTTTAGGAAAGCTAAATCTCCTTCTCACTCTTTAAAAGGTTAACCAGCTCATGAAGGATATATGATATATGATTACTTTGAACAGAAATGCAAATACTTAATTCAGTGTTCTTGTGGGTCATTTTAGTGCCCACGTATTGGAATTACCTTTTAATTGGTCTTTTGCGGTCTGATTATATAATCTTAGAATTTATGTGTTGAAAGGGACCTTAAAAATCACTTAGCCTTCTAGTTTTTACCTCTCTTCCCTAATCTTCCTCCTTCTCCAATCTTCCCCCACCCCACCCCCAAGCAAAATTCTAAGCAGGGAACAGCTGCTATGCTGGGAGCTTAGCGTCTCAGTGGGCTCAGCCATTCTCAGGCTCGCTGCACGGGGAGAGTGTGTCGAGGGGACAACGGGAGAGAAGGCATCTGTTCACCATTTATGCACTGAACTAGGATGAAGTCGGCGTTTGGCCTGTGCGTCTGAATGCTGTGCGCACGCCAGTTGCCCAAGTTTCCAGGTCCCAGCACTTTGACGCCATGTAGTTCTACGAAGCGGTTTTGGCGCAGTCATTTTGATTAACATCAACCTTGCTTATGTTGAGTAAGTATTCAGGTTATTTATTATGTATTACTCTTGTGCTTTGGAATGAGCAGGCTCAGAAAACTGCTTCATATGGATCCCACATGTGGCTTTCAAGTTAGCAGAAACGCAAAGGCTTCCAATTAATTTGCGCATAAAGTTTTGCATATTGAATAGATTAAACTTGATGGCATAGGTATTATTTGAAATTCTTTGTCATCTCTAATATTGTTCGTATTTCACTTAACCGAGCTATTAGATGTTTGAAGATTCTGTGGTGATGAACTTAATCTATGAATTCACATATGTCCTATTTGGTTTCTTTTATTACTGAATGCATACACTCATGGAATTAATTTTGTTGTTTGTTATGCACTGATGAGCTCCAGATAGTACGAGGTAATATTTAAAAAAAGGAGGGGGTTGTTCTTTATTTCTAACCTTTCCTGCCCCCACCCCCAAAGCTAGGCATTGACTATTGCAGTGATGGCGAACCTATGACACGCGTGTCAGAGGTGGCACGCGAACTCATTTTTTTGGTTGATTTTTCTTTGTTAAATGGCATTTAAATATATAAAATAAATATCAAAAATATAAGTCTTTGCTTTACTATGGTTGCAAATATAAAAAAATTTCTATATGTGACACGGCACCAGAGTTAAGTTAGGGTTTTTCAAAACGCTGACACGCCGAGCTCAGAAGGTTCGCCATCACTGGACTATTGCAACATAAAAGATGGTGATTAAGAGACTACTTAGGGTCCGATATTGGCCTTGATACTGTAAGCTGTGTAACTATGAACAGTTACTTCATCACGCTGCACTGTTCCTTTCGGGCAAAACATGGGTAACAGTCGAGCCTGCCTCTAGGAAAATTGTAGAGACTCAACGAGACGACACACGCACAACTCTGAGAGAGGGTGAGTGCTCAGTGATGCTGACCTTGTAATCCAGGGCGGAGTAGATACCACAGCACAGATGCAGGCGTTGGGTTCATTATCACCCAGGAAAGGTGTTGCCAGTCAGGAACCTCAACTTCCCATGTCAGGGAAGTGCAGTCTGTATGATAGAACTTGCCACTCATGCAAGGCTCTGTCGGTTTCCTGTTCTCCTTCACTCACTGGCGGAGATTGTATCTCCATGCCTTCCTCTGGCAACTGGATGTCTGAGAAATTCCTAGCCAGGGCAGCTGCTCGATTCCCCTCTCTTTTGGACCTTAACTTCCTCTCATGTTTAGCTGCAGCTGTCCCCCAGGCCCACCCCGGCTGACCTGACCAGCCCTCGGCTTCCATATCACAAATGTCAGCGTGTCTCATGTCTTGCCTTGAGGGTCATTTCTGGGTTTTGTTTTTTAAATGGTTGTATATGGAGAGCATTACAGTTCCAACAAAAATAATATGAAGATGGCCGGGAAAATGCCTAAAATAGAGTAGATATCCAATCATTATTGAAATACTGTAAGTTAGTCGAATCTAAAATAATTTTCTCCACTTAGGAACAAAATTACTATCCATTTGGGCCCCTCTGCAAAAATGTGTTATGCACACGTATGATGGTTAATTTATTAATATGTAATTTATTCTGCGATAATTACAGATTTTCTAATTTAGTTCATATTTACATGCTTACAAGTGTTTGTTACAAATGGTGCTTGTGGGCTATTGAACTTTAAGCAACCAGGCATCTTAAATGGTTTTCAGTATATGGGAAGTCTGGAAAGTCATTGACGTTATAATGAAAGGAAGCTGCTTCCTTCTCTGAAGTTAGTGCCTTTCAGAGTGTGAGCATGTGCCAAGGGGAACTTTGCCTCATTCTGACTGATCACAAGTGGTTTCTCTTCCTTTAACTGTATTGACGAAGATTTCTGGGACTACAGTTTTGCCCAGATTGAGATCAGCTTCTATCCTGTCCACTATTCATTTATTAGTTTTTTTTAAAGTACATTTTTAAACAAAGATAAGTTTCAAAGGTAGAGGGGGTAAAACAAAGGAGGAGGAGATACAAAGGCTGCATTGAGGGGAGATGTGCTTGGGGGACCCCAGACTGTGCCATTGGACGGAACGATTAAATTATGGGTGTTTCAAAGTGCCCTTCCTGTGAGGGGCATTTGCTGCTCATTTTACAATTCATGACACGAAGGCTGTAGTGGGAATTCCTGTGGAGCAGTTGCTGGGACTGTGAACCCCATAAGGGTGGTCGTCTCCATTTAGGGATACACACGGTTGTGGGGAGACACTCCTGCACAGGTCTCTTGTGTTTTTTAATGTCCTGCTAGGTGTGCCAAGAATGCTCTTTACTGGGCCATTTCTTAGGGTTATGTTTGCAGCGAGCAACCTTGAAGGGTGAGGTGATGTCTCTCTTGGGGACAAAGAGCAATCTCACTGCTTAGGATAAAGCAGCAGGCTCCCTAAGCACAGGTTCCTCGGCTGTGATGGGAACTTAGAACAGCACGTGCAGCTTCCACCCGGGGCCCCTTAGCACCATTCCCATTAGAATCTGAGGGCCAGGAGGACCGACCCAAACATGCTGCTGTGCCGTGAATAATAAAGTCCTTTGCCTCTGACCCAGGAGTCGTGTGTCTTCTGCCAGCTTCTGGGAATGCAGACATACCTCAGAGATATTACGGGTTTTGTTCCAGACCACCACCACCACAGTAAAGCGAGTCTCGCGATAAAAGGAGTCATAACGTTTTGCTGGTGGAGCGCCTTGCCTTCAATTTTAAAACACGCAACATCTGTGATGCGCAGTAAAGAGAAGCACGAGATATCGAGGTATGCCCGTAGCAACCGGCTAATTTATTACCTTGTAGGTAGGGTAAAGGCAAATCAAAGCCAGACGCAGGTGCACCGTGTAAAAGGTGAGTGAGTACACAGCCAGTTAAGTGTGTTCAGATGTGTCCTGTGTAGAACATAATCACCTGGGCCTAACCTGCAAATCATGGGGTTAAGAAGGCGATGGTGGGTGGCTCCTCGGGTCTCTGAGACCTGATGAGGGCTTCTCAGGCACGTTGTCTCCGTGGCACTGGCCAGGATGTCTCCAGGGAGCCGAGGCGTCTTCGCACCAGGAAGTGTGGATCCCGAGGCAGAGGTGAGGTGTACAGCGGACACCTGTGAGTGGCTGATTTGGAGAGTGCAGAGCAACAGCCTCCAGGGTTCTGGTGGCGGGGGAGACAGCCCAGAAGGCTGGGAGCCTCGGCAGCCCCGGCGGGCAGAGATCGCCAGACATCTGGCCCGAAAGAACAGACAGGGGTGGGGCAGCCCGGGCCGGGGCAGCGGGCCAGGGCTAAGGAGCGGCAGGAGGAGCCGCCTCAGAAACAACGTGGCTCTGCTGCAGCTGGACGAGGGCAGAGCATTTGTTTGCATTTTGACGTTTGCAGAATGAATTTGTTTTCAAGCAATCAGTTAACCAACCTATTGGGAAACGACACTGAGATCACCTCCAAGCTGGTTTGGGCATTTAGAGAAGCATTCATAATTAACCCCGCGGCACTGACCAAAGCCAAGGAAGAGCATTTGTTCAGAACAGTATTTTTGGTTTCTGTGTTTTCCTTTGTGACATACCTGTGAACGTGTGTTTACCTGTTACCTGTAGTAGGTGTTCGCTCCTTCCCCATCGAAAGAACAATGTCTCAGTGGTCATGACGCTTGACATGAAGCGTCTAGACTCAGTGATGGCGAACCTATGACACACGTGTCAGAGGTGACACTCGAACTCATTTTTTTGGTTGATTTTTCTTTGTTAAATGGCATTTAAATATAATAAATATCAAAACTATAAGTCTTTGTTTTACTATGGTTGCAAATATAAAAAAATTTCTATATGTGACACGGCACCAGAGTTAAGTTAGGGTTTTTCAAAATGCTGACACACCGAGCTCAAAAGGTTCACAATCACTGGTCTAGGTGGAAAGACGACTCTCAGAGCTCGAACATAGGCGATAAGATGTTGAAACCCCACTCTCGTAGTTTCCAACATGAATCTTACTGGTATTTAGCCAGAACCTAATTCTAAATTATATTTTTCATCTGTTTGATAGTGTGTGAAAATTATTAACTGCCTGTAGCCACCAATTTAGATCCATGATGGCTTCTGGAATCTAGCAATTCGTGGCCTAAGTAAACCATTGATCAGGAAGTGGGTTTTAATGGGGCGATATCTGAGGGAGTGACCTTCTCTCCCCAGGGGCACCACCGCGTGTAGTTGCGCAGGCTGTGACCGCACAGCTCCCTTGGGTGAGCGCGATGCTCCCGGGAGTTGTCCAGTGTGGCACTTGCTGTGCGTTGGGCAGTCACCCAAAGGTTTCACTAAGTGGCATGTAAGATGGGTCATCTTTTAAGTTGAATGGGTTCAAACCTGCTGTTAGCACCACCTGTGCCTTGCACCTCTTGAGGAGGAGCCTGGTGATGGTGAGGGTGGTGAGGTTTGGGGCCGGGAGCTCCTTGCCCAGGGAGATGGTTTCTCAGTCTGACAAGGATTGCTCGAGTGCCTGGGGACCATGCAGACTGGGCCAAGAAACCAGTCCAGGGCCCTCTCTTTTAATTTTTTTTATCCTCACTCGAGGATATGTGTAATGATCTTTAGAAAGGAGGGGAGCAGAGACAGACAGACAGACAGACAGAGACAGGGAAACAATGATGTTAGAAACATCCTGTACGCACCTCTACCTGGGATTGAATCTGCAACCTAGGTTTGTGCCCTGACCTAGGGAATCGAACCCATAACTTTTGGTGTATGTGACGATACTCTAACCAACTGAGCCGCCCAACCAGGGCAGGGTTCCCTCTTCACTGGCCCAAGGAGCCCAAAAGACTTACAGTTGCCTAATCTCTGTTACTGCATCCTTGAAGCCAAGTCATCCATTTCTTCGCTTATGCTAATGGATGAAGAAGCTTGCTCACTCATGTGCAAAATAATTAACCCTCATTTGTAAGTAATTGTCTGCATTTACCATTGACTCTTGAAACCAGTATATTTGTTATCAAAATGAAGTACTGCCAACCAAATATTTCCAGTTTCTTTACTTTCTTTTATATTGTGAAGTGTTATCTAGTTCAATGTACAGATAATAGAGATCATTTTTATATGGGAAGTTATTTTAATGCATACCTCTGCAAGCAATCCTACCTAATAATAGACAAACATGGTAATCAATCCTACCTAATAATAGACAAACATGGTAATTGACCGTACCTTCGCTATGCCTCCCATTAGATGGCGGCTAATTTGCATACTGCAGGCAAGGCGGGACAGTGTGAGGGGACAGTGTGCAGGCAAGGCGGGATAGCGTGAGCCGCCATCCAGGCGCCCATGTGTGACCCCAGAAGCCGCCTGCCTACTGTCCATGTGCGTGGCGCGGGGGCCGGCAGGGCCTGCAGTCTGTGTGCGATCCGCCTGCCCCGCGCCTCACCCGCCGCCTGCAAGGCCTGCCGTCCATGTGTGCCTTTGTTCCAACTGCCTTTGTTCTGGTCTGTCTTTTCAAAGATGTTTGGATAGTAAGAAGCCCTGGAAGGTACATGCCCCTGAAAAAGCAATTTGGGTTCCATAAGTTCAGGGGTCCTCCGTTGTAGCGGAGTTCACGGTGAGCCCTCTTTGCCATGTCCTGCGGGAACTGCTATTCAGAGGAACTGGCGCAAATGCTGGCATCGTGGCTAGTGCTCTTGATTTGTCAAAAAACCCCGTTTGTCCTTGACCCAGGCGTTCCATGTCTCCTGCCCGCATCTGGGAAACTGCTAGGCTGAGGCGTTAGCTTCTAAGTAGGTTAACATCCCCGACCCTGAACAGCACTGCAAGCAATAATACTCGCTATCTTGTGTTCCTTTCCACCACCGGTCTCCGCCTCGGCCCAGGGTGTGACCTGTTCTCACTTGCGTTATTGTAGTCCTCCCTTCCTTCCCCAGCATTCCTTTCTCCCCACTCTCCTGCAGGGAGACTTCCCCAGGGGAAGATGGGATTGTGTCACACTTCCCTGACTTAGAAACTTAAATGCTTCTTAATTCGGACAGAATGAAAACCAACCTGTTATAGGCTCTTACCTGTGTCTGACCGCCCATGTTCCTGTTTTCTTCCCCAGCTGTGCCGTGTGAAGCAGAGGGGTAGGCCTGTTTAATGTCCGTTATAAAACATCCAGGTTCCCTAGGGCCAGGGGTCCTCCGCGGTGATGCTGTGTCGGCTGTGTTGGCCAAGGCCACCTGGTCCTCCTCCCGTCGCCCTGTGGGAATTGGGGCGTAGGAACCAGTGAATTGTGAACTTACGTTTCCTGACTGTAACTTGGCGCTTACCTCTGCTTCCAATAACATTTCCTCGTTTCTGTCTACCTTCTACCAACAGTATGGTATCTGCCATAAAGATGCGAAAGAATAAAGAGGTCATGAGTGCAAAGCACTTACCTCAGGGTTTGGTTAGCTGCTGCAGTTGTTCTTATAAGAGTTCCGTCCAGGATTGCAACCTTCGGGAACTCTTTGTTGTGCTCCCTTCACCCAAACCACACCCCACTGTTCAGGTACCCCTCGTTTAGCCACTTTGTCCTTTGGCATATTTTCTTCAGAGCTCTTTCAGACATAGTTTTCAAATCATCAGAAACACACCAAATCTATTATAGTACTGAAAAGGAGTTTATTTTCCTTCTGACCCATTGAATAGCATCTATAGAAGAGGTCTGTGGAATTCTCTTATAAGGAGTGACTCTGAGCATTCTGTTAGGTTTTGCTTTGCAGTCTCAGTCTCTCTCTCTCTCTCTCTCTCTCTCTCTCTCTCTCTCTCTCTCTCTCCCTCTCCCTCTCTCCTTTCCCCTTTTAACACCCTATTTTCTACCTGAAGGTCCTTGATATACAACAAATTGTTTGTTTCTAAAGGACAAATCACGGGTGGGTATAAATGGTTAATATACATGCTGGCTATTAAGCTGTTTTACAAGCTGTCAAATCATGGATTGTGTTCTGTCTGGCTAAGTCCACCCTTGGGACCATTTTAAACAATGATGAAAATATAAAGACACAGTCAACAAATCCCTCCCTCGTGTTGGAATTGCACTGTTGCCATTGCAGCCCCCTAGGGTGCTTGCCACAGTGGCCTTTTTGGTGTTTATTTGGTTAGGGCACCCATTTCCCCCTGGTCCTTGAGGTCCTGGGCATAGGACTTGCGTGGGGTTTCATTCTAGGACTTGGCAAGGCCCCACTCCTAGAGGCCTTCCATGAGTTGTTCTGAATGCACGAATGACTGAATAAGAAGGCGTGAGAGTGCTTGGTAAACTGTAAAACATCAGCCAAATGTGAACTAACTTCCCCCCCTTCTCTGATGTGGAAAGATGTGCATGGAGATTTGAGGGGGTGGAAAATGCCATTCTGCGTGGCTTCTTCTCTGCTTGTGCTTCTGTCCTCTCCACCTCTCTCCCTGAAAGGTTAGCACACCTGGCTGTGGAGGGAGTCCCACAGAGCGCATCATCCTGACTTCT
Organism: Myotis lucifugus; assembly: GCF_000147115.1. Taxonomy (NCBI): domain Eukaryota; kingdom Metazoa; phylum Chordata; class Mammalia; order Chiroptera; family Vespertilionidae; genus Myotis; species Myotis lucifugus. Next base: position 1,178,543 of record NW_005871356.1, read on the forward strand.
GTGATCCCTTTTAGTTCAAACATGGAGGGATTTCCAAAGAATAGGCATGTTTTGCCTCTTCTTCACCACCTCCAGTTGGATTTCTATTCCCTTTAATCCTCCCCACCTAATTCTCACCACCTCTGTTCTGGTCTTTATCTGGAGAAATTTATCTCAGACACCATTTTTCCTCCCAGAGCCACAGACCCTTCCTTTGTGTTTCCCAGATACTTTCCGGGCCCCCTTTTTGAGTTAGGGTGTGTCTGGTAAGATAAGGTGGTGGTGACTATATATTTTAAAATATTGCTACTGAGACAAAGCATCTAACACAGGGTCCCCACCCCCCATTTACGGACTTCTTTTATATTAAGTATTTTATACATTTAATGAATTTATTTTATTGCAAATAATTATACTCAAAAAAGAAAAATGGTGGATATACAAGAAAAAGTGCATGCATTTGCATGTCAGTTGACAGTGTTTGAATATTTGAAATGAAAACTTCTCTAGGAAATCTGGGAATGACACTCTTGGGTGGGAAAACTGTGTACTGTGATCCAGACTTTGGTCCCAGACAGTTTTCCTTTGTGGGCGTATGTAGGGCAAGGTGAAAAGCCCTTTGTCCCCATCTGTCCCAGAGATGGCATATGGAGGAGTGCTCACTCCCTACCACTTGAGCCTGTGACAGATCTTGCTATTTGAGTGCATATTTGCCTGCTGGTGCTGCCAAGGTCACTGACAAAGCCAAAGCTTTACAAACTGAAAGGTAAGATTCGACTATACGTTGTTAGTAATTTTTATTGTGAGTGCTCATTTTTATGTAAGGGTGTGGGAGTTCTTGGCTTGACTTATTGAAGAGGCTGGGTTCTATTCTGCTTTCTATTTGTGATATACTTCATAAAAATTCAGTCTTTGGAAGTGGTGGTATAGGATAGGATAGCCATTGTAACCTAAATGATTCCTTTCCATTTATCAGATTGTCTCAAAGGGTGACCACCCATCATTTTTAAAAACAAAATTGTTCATTGAACTGAAGAAATAAATGGAGACCACATGTGATTTTGCAATCCTAGAAAGGATTTGAGATTTGAATGCCATCGTGTAAATATGAAAGGCAAACTTCCTGTGTCACCCATTTAATTACTTCTTCAATTGTATCATCGGGTGACATTACTACAGAGGTCACAGGAAACACTGAAAACGTTGAGTTGTTTAGGTGAATCGGTCTTTGTTTAGATTGTTGAAAGATTCATTGATTTGTGGGTGATGAAAAACTGTGGTTGGGTAGTTGTGGCATTTGCATTTCATTTTAACATGATGCAAGGGGTTTTTGAGGCTGTGTGAACAAGATGATAAGGCAACTGGCTTTGCTGACTTATGTTCAGGCTCCTTTTTTTTCTGGCTGAGCCAGAATCTTGACAGCCTTCTCACCCATCACCAGGGTCTTTGGGTGTCACCTCTTAATCTCTTTTGCACCTGCCCCCATTAGTCCGTCTGTACAGCCATTGCCCTGATCAGCCTCCATCCTCCCTCCCCCCTGCACTGGCCTCCTGCTCTTTCTCTGCCTCCTGCTTTCCTCCCTGGGGTCCAGTCTTCACTCTGTGCCAGGGTTCTCTGTCCCACCCCTGTCTGATCATGACCTTCCCATGGTCCTTGGTGTAGCCTGAGATCCTCCCATCGCCTTTCCAGTGCCCACCTTGTGTCCCACCCCTTTGTTCTCTTCTTCCTCTCCCAACCCAACCTTCCCTTTCTTCCTGGAATCCTTCCTACTGAGGGCCTTTACACATGCTATTCCCAGAGCAGGTGGGATCCCCCAAAATAGATTAAGCTGTGGAATGTTCTGTCATACCACCCAAGGCTTCTCCTTCTGAGCATCCATCATAATTAGGCTAGATAATTATTACTTATTTGAGTGATTGTCTGTATTGTACAATAATTATTTAGCTTCAAGAGGGTGGAGCTACCCATTTAATGTGACATTGGTGGTCACATTAGCACCCAGGGTGGGACCTTGGAAGTGTTCGATAGATCTTGGTTTCTGTGACAGTTTTGGTTGAGGCCTGTAGTCCCCATGTAATGATGAATAGTGTCTTCCTGTGTCCAAAATCACTCATTTTGGATGATGGTGTGTATAGGGACCTTATTTAAAGGGTCGCCAGGATGCTAAGTCGTCAAGTAAAGGGTTCCATTGTCAGGCTCCTAGAGCAGGGAGCCCAGTGCAGGGCCAGGGTGGCAAGGGGCTGTTGTGAAATTCTCCTTCTGGCTGAAGAGAATTTATGTGCTTGAAACTCTGTCAGCATATGCAGACGTGCATGTTTTTAATGTTTTGAAGAGGTAAAAACATTCCCGGTGCACCTGGAGCTTTAGAATATGAGAGTGGGAGGCATCCAGGCTGCTGCAGAAATGGAAAATACAGGCAGGGAGGCAGTGGGTGGGCACTTCTTCCATCCAGAAGCTGACCCACTTTTGATCGGAAGGATGGACGATGCTTTTACATTTTGCTTGATCAGCAAACATGGCCTTTGCTGTCCTCCTCATTCTGGGGTGAGCAGGTCTCCAGTGGGTAGTCTGGTGGTGGTGTTTTTTTTTTGGCGGGGGGAGGTGGAGGGGTCTTGTGTGAGCACACGGATCATTCATGCTTCAGTTTCCCTGCCCGATGGGGACAGTGTCAGGTGATCTTGTTGAGTAAAGAAAAAAAAAACATCTAAAAAGCAGCATGCGGCCCTGGCTTCTAAGGCCTGTGCTGGGCCAGGTCCCCCGGGCCTCAGTCTCCTCCTCCCTGCCTTGCAGCCAGTGTGCACCTGCCTCAGGGCAGGCTCTGAAGAATGGAGCGGGAACATGCTGGGGAGACCCTTTCCAGTGGCTGGGCCCCTCCAGGGGAAAAGCGCTTTTTGTGACTTTAGTCTGAAGATAATTTTTATCAGATTCCATAGCCTGAGGTTCCAAAACTGACAACCGCACGAAGCCCCTCTCAGGCCCCGCGTCTGTGCAGCAGCCTCGGGCAGAGCCTGGCAGTGGTGGATTCCTTCTTGGCCCTGCAGGTGGGGCCATCCTGAGAGATGCCAGAACACAAAGCAAGCAGCAAAAACGAGAGCTCCTGCTGACATTGCCTGACTGCAGGTGCGTCCATTGCATAGACGCAGAGTCAGGGAAGGAAAACGCCTGCGAAGGCCACACGCGTCCAAGATATAGTGGAGGGGCCTGAGGGAGGGTCTGGGGACGGGCTCCGTGGAACTTGAACAGTCTCCCTTGCCTTTCTGCCATCTTTGCAGGTTGTGTGCGGGGGCTGCTCTCTGCCAGTTGGCCCAGGCCTCGTGGAGAGTGTGCCAGTGGAATGGTTCAGCAAAGCATTTGCAAGGCTTCTCTATTTAACAGTTAAACACCGACAACAGGCTGGATTTGGGCTGGCTGAAAAGAAAGGTGAAATGAGGTCATCAGAATTATGTGATTTTTTCCCCCTCATTCTGGCATCTTGTGTTCTCTGCCTACCAGAAGTATTCCAGCAGAACCGTGGCAATGCCTCTCATCTGCTGAGCCTTCCAGATGGCCGTTACTCAGCCAGTGAGTGAGCGAGGCAGCATTTGAGGTTTTATGGTTCCCTCCCTGGGTGTGACCCAGTGAACCCGTGTTCGCCGTCTGTGCTGAGCACCCGTGGAACGCCATCCTGAAGTCCTTAGCCCTAGAAAACCACTGCACTCCACGTTAAAGGGAGGGTGTCTTCACATTTCCAGTAATAAGTGACTGTCTCAATGGGGCACTTAAAATGCTTTCTCAGAACCCTTCGTACTCTAAGTGGACTCTAAATTCCTTGAGGACGGAAGCGCTCCCTCCTGCTAGGAACTCTGATGCGCAGGGACGCCTGGCATTGGATTCCGAGGGTCCCTCCTTTTCTAAGTGCTGCGCACAGCCTCAGCTCCCCAACTGTAATTATGGAACCCTTTCCTCGACTCGGGGATCCTCCCTGTGACTCATTCAATTCGGGGATGTTTGCTGAACGAGCAGGCCTGGGACCACAGTACAGGCTGGTTTCTTCAGATCGTTCTTGGATTTTAAGATTCAGTCCTGGGAGGGAAAGACATGTGCCTATACACACGCACATAAAAGGGACGCGGTGTGTGAGCCCGGGGGTGGAGCGACCAGGGATGCTGCCAAGCAGGCGATGTTGCTGTGCGTCTTGAGGAGGTCAGGGGTGTGCTGAAGAGTACAACACCTGCTGTTTCCCGGCAGCACAGGACCCCACCCAGCCTGCTGGGATGCGGAGTAGAGCTGGATGTTATACATTCTGCTGTGTGTAGGCTGGGAGACTGTGATGGCTACAGTGCTGCTTTTCTGAGTCCTTTGTTTTTATCCTGTTTCCATTTACTGGGAGGTCGCTTGCAACCTACCCTGGGTGTGGCTTTCTTTGAACTTTTATAGTTGATACTCGTTAGTTTATCTCTGATAGTTTTGTTACCCAACTAGATTCCTCCCCCCACCCCCCACCCCCCACCCTCACCGCCAATATGAATTTGTTTAATCCCAGGCAGTACAGAATTCAGGATAGAACAAGACTGAAGAACACACTTGGCAGGATTCTGGGCTGGGTTTACTCTGACCTCACAGCTAACGTTGAAATGACTGAGGAGAAGAACTAAAGAGATGAGCCACTGCATGATTATTACTATTTTTAAATAAAAGTTTATTCTTAAATGTATACCAAGCTCCAAGACAACACTTCATTCTAGTGGCAACAGATGTTATGACAGGGAGTCCAGATGTTAACCCTACCAGACCGCTGTACCGATTTTTAGGTAATTTCCACAGAAAGGTGGAATATTGGCGCTAGATGAAAGGTAGATGAAAGGTAGACCTATTTTCTACAATGTCTCCAAGTTCCATCTTATTCTAACCACTTGTTTGCATGTAACTAACGTTTTTCTATATCATGTTGGTTTTTTTCTCTAATGCTCAGGAGCCCAGGTATAGGGGACAGTTAGGTTCAGGGCCTCAGGACTGGTAGACTTAAAACAAGAATGGAATTAAGGATCACCATTGCCCCAGGCACAAATAATAGCTCACTTTTTACCAGATATATAGAGCAAGAGCAGAGTGGACTTTTTGGACAACTGTGGCCATCCGATATGGAGTCACTGTCAGCCAAGACAGTTAAGTCAAGTGTTATGTCAAGACTGAGTTGACATGACATGATACTGTATATAGAGAACCCAACAACAACAAAAAAAATACTAGAACTGATAAATGAATTCAATAAGGTAGTGGGATACAAACTAAATATCCAGAAATTGGTTGCATTTTTATACACCAATCATGAACTATCAGAAAGGGAAACCAAGAAAACAATACCATTTATAGTTGCATTAAAAAATATTTAGGCATAAATTTAACCAAGAATGTAAAAGGCCTGTACTCGTAAAATTATAAAACCCTGAAGAAAGAAAATGAAGAAGATACAAATAAGTGAAAACATATACCGTATTCATGGAGAGGAAGAATCGGCATCATTAAAATGTCCATACTGGGCAGCCGGTTAGCTCAGTTGGTTAAAGCGTGGTGCTAAAATGTCCATACTACCCAAAGCAATCTATAGATTCAACGCAATTCCTATCAAGATACCAATGGTGTAGTTCACAGAACTAGAACAAATATTTCAAAAATTTATATGGAACCACAAAAGACTGAATAGCCTTAGCAATCTTGAGAAAAAAGAACTAAGTTGAAGGAGTCATGCTACATGATATCAAACTATACTACACAGTCATAGCAATTGAAACAGCATGGTACTGGCATTAAAACAGACATGTAGATCAATAGAGTGGAATAGAGAGTCCAGAAATAAGCCCACACCTTTATGATCAATTAATATTTGACAGAGGAGGCAAGAACAAACAATAGAGTAAAGACAGTCTATTCAATAAATGCTGTTGGGAAAATTGGACAGATACATGCAAAAAAATGACACTAGACCACCTTCTTACACCGTGCACAAGAATAAATTCAAGATGGATTAAAGACTTAAATGTAAGACAAAACCATAACAATCCTAGAAGAATATTGGATATTTCTTGTAGCAATATTTTTTCTGATATATCTTCTCAGGCAAGGGAAACAAAAGAAAAAATAAATTGGAATACATCAAACTAAAAATTTTTGCACAGCAAAGGAAACCATCAACAAAATGAAAAGACAAGCCATTGAATGGGAGAACATATTCTCCAATGATATATATGATAAAGGGTTAATATTTTAAATGTATAAAGAACTTATAAAACTCAACCCCCCAAAAAAGATCCAATAAAAAACGGGCAAAGGATCTGACTAGACAAACAACTTCTCCAAAGAAGACATACAGATGGCTAATAGACATATGAAATGATGCTCAATGTCACTAATCATCAGAGAGATGCAAACTAAAACCACAAGGAGACATCACCTCATACATGTCAGAATAGCTATATCAATAAATCAAACAACAAATGTTGGCAAGGATAAGGAGAAAAGGTACTTTTCTCAGTACTTTGTTGTTGGGAATATAGATTGGTGCAGCCACTGTAGAAACAGTATGGAGTTTCCTCAAAAAATTAAAAAATGAAACTGTCTTGTGACCCAGCAATATATATCTGAATATGGGATTATATCTGAAGAAACCCAAAACACCGATTCGAAGGAATATATGCACCTCTGTGTTCATTGCAGCATTATTTACAATAGCCAAGATTTGGAAGCAGCCCAGGTGCCCATCAGTAGATGAGTGGATAAAAGAGCTGTGGTACATTTACTCAATGGAATATTACTCGGCCATAAAAGGAAGGAAATCTTACCCTTTGGGACAGCATGGATGGACCTGGAGAGTGTTATGCTAAGTGAAATAGGTCAGAGAAATACCACATGATTTGACTTATATTTGGAATCTAATGAACAAAATAAACAAAATAGAAACAGTTTCATAGGTACAGACAACAGACTGACAACTGTCAGAGGGGAGAGGGGTTGGGGGATTGGGTGAAAAAGGTGAAGCAAAAAAGCCCTCATAGACGCAGACAACAGTATGGTGATTACCAGAGGGTTAGGGGGAGGTAGGAGAAGGTAAAGGGGAATAAAGGAGTCAGGAGGAGACTGGACTTTGGGTGGTAAACGCACAACACAATATACAGATGATGGATTATAGAACTGTTCACTTGAAACTTACATAATTTTGTTAACTAATGCCACCCCAGAAAATTCAGTAAGAATTTAAAGAAATACAAGGGATATCTGCAAAGCTCGATAAACTCCCTTAGAAGGGGTCCCCAACACCCCAAACCACAAGTCTAGACACTTGCATAAGACTCTGTCTGGACATTGATATGTGGGGAGGACCTCCAGCCCTGGGGGCGCTGTAAGAACTCGGAGCACCCATCGCCGGAGCCTGGCTGTTCCACAGTCAAGCTTGGAGCCTCCCCACCTGCAGATGCTGCTAGTGACTGGGACTTCACCCCAAACGCTCGCCGTGCTGGCTTCTACTGTGTAAGGTCCCCCTCTCTGTGTGTAACCTGCATGTGACTCTCGTGGCTTATTGGGGAGGTCTCCCTTCGTAAACTTGGCATTGTGGAAAGACACAAGGTGTGTGAGCGACTCCTTTCAGGGATATGCTCTTGCTCACACCAGATTTCTTAATTCCACCTGTGGCCAGGGGGAGTGTATGCTCCTCTTTCGCTCCTGCTTGAATGCCTTACTTCATCCGTCCACTCAGCCTGCTTCTTGGGCTGCGTCAGGCGCTGCTTCTTGCCACCTTCTGGGGGCACATGGTGCCTGCCACCCGCCCCTTCCCCAGACCTGCCACAGGAGGCTCCCCCCAATTAGGTGTTAAGCTCAGTGAGAGCAGGACCACCCGCCCACATCGAGCACGAGTACAGCCAGTGCCTACAGCAAACGCCTCCGGAAGCCTCGCTGAGTAATTTTTCGGTCATACTTACCTGGCTCTGTCAGTGTGACAGGACAATTCAGCAGTGACACTCTTAAGTATAAACAGAGCGCCTGCTTTTTTAAGTCTGTGGTCGGCAGCATATCACCGATTTGATGTTCACCCATCCATTCACGGACAGCCTCTACGTATTGGAATAATACTTGTCTTTTCCTGCATTGAGTTCTTTCGCACGTTGCATTTGTACTGCACTGGGGATTTCGTTCTTTAAACGTGATCATTGTATTGATAAATCTGTATCTCTTGGATACTGGCATAGAGCTAATCCTTTTCTATTAAATACTTCTTAGAGTGGTTGACCATAAACCATCTGAGAAATCACCTCTTTTATTAATGACTTCTGAGATTTGGCAGCAACCAAAATTGATCATAATGGAACTTGCTTTCGTAGAAAACTGTAAGACTGTGTTCCACTCTGCAGACCAGGGTAGAGATGAGGATGTTACAGAAAAACATAACTTATTCGCAATTTTGGTAGGTGTATCAAGGAATACACGGTTGGACAATAGAAATGGTTTCTCTCTAATTTTACGGGGCAGTTATGACGTGGTGGGCACTGTCTCGGTGCTGCTTGTGTATATTAACATTCAGTTCTCCCAGTGCCCACATAAAGGATCTGCACTATTCTTCCTCACCCTGTACCTGGGAAGATATCGAGACACAGGGAGGTGTGCCTGGCCCACAAACACCCCCTCTGCGACTGAAGATATTCTGATTATATACAATACAGCGCACAACTGGAGGACTGGGAAATATTCAGAAGGAAGCTTTCATAGTCCTTCTTTTGACAGTTTATGGCAATTATGTTTATTAATTGTTTCCATTACAGTTTGTGTGTGTTTATGATAGTTTTTCTTTTTAAAATTGTGGTGAAATATACATAACTAGCATGTTAGTTTTGAACTCATTTAGAGGGCTTCTAAAACAAATAACTTCATGTTTTGATAAGCTAAGAGACTTTCAGAGCAAAGTGGTTTCGGTTAAAAATAATAAACTTTCCCTCCTTGCCATTGACGCTTGAGAGAGTGCCTTTGGAAAAATGTGAATGTAGTTTGCCCATAATCATGTGAACTTACGTGTTCTCTCTGAAGTCTTTTTACAGCAGGATGTGTGAGGTACAGCTCAGTTTTGGTACTGTGGCAAGTTGGGTGTTTTGTTGTTCTTTAAAACGGGGTTGCAGATTCCTATGCTTAGAGGCACCAGACAGAAAACCGAGTCATTGGGGGTCAGAGGTGGGAGGTGATCAGAGCGACAGGGAGTGTGGTCAGAACAGCGGTGCTCCTGCCTGTGTAGGAGAGCAGGGAATATGCCCTCTGTTTCCAGATCTAACCATTTTCCAGAAGTTGAATCTATCTATCTACCTACCTACCTACCTACCTACCTACCTATCTACCTACCTACCTATCATCTATCATCTATCTATATTTTTAATTCTCACCCAAGGATATTTTTCCAGTGATTTTTAGGGAGAGTGGAAGAGGAAGGGAAAGACAGAGAGAAACATCGATGTGAGAGAAACACATCAATTGGTTGCCTCCTGCACGAGCCTCGACCAGGGCCAGGGTCAGGGAGGAGCCTGCAACCAAGGTTCGTGCCCTTGACCGGAATTGAACCCGGGGCCCTTTGGTCCGCAGGCGTAGGCTCTATTCACTGAGCAAAATGGCTAGGGCTCCATATTTTTTAAATGGGAAAATTCTCAGCTCAGTGCTTGGGAAGAAAATTCCAATTTAAACAAACCAATACCAGAGAGTGTGGCGACCCCACACCGAGGAGAGTGGGGGATTTAGAAGGAGCTCTGTGTCTATTCACAGACTCCCTGTGTGGCATGGACTCCTGCTTGCATTTGCCTGCCATAACTATATCCCTGGAAAGTTGTATGCAGGCTAAATTTTTTTCTGTATTTTAAAACTAGCCTTGTTCCTTAGCATGGAAAATCAGAGGACTTCTGATGAGTCCTTGGTACAGTGAGGGATCAGCCAGTCAGTGTATTTATTTTGTATGTTTGTCTCTCTCTCTCTCTCTCTCTCTCTCTCTCTCTCTCTCTATATATATATATATATATATATATATATATATATATATATTCATTTCAGAGAGGAAGGGAGAGGGAAAGAGAGATAAAAACATCAATGATGAGAGAGACTCATTGATTGGCTGCTTCCTGCATGCCCCACACCGGGGATCAAGCCGAAACCTGAGCATGTGCCCTGGCTGGGAATCGAACTTTGACCTCCTGGTTCATAGATAGATGCTCAACCACTGAGACCTGCTGGCCGGGTGGTGCTTGTACTTCTGTGTTTGAAATGGGGGCCACTGTTAGATACCATGTCTTGCTGGAGTTGAGGAGGTCGTTAGCTGGGTTACTCAGAGTTTCCTATGGCTGTGGTGTTTGCTGTAATGAAACTGGGCTGGCCAGGGGAGCTGTAGATGCTTGGAAGAGCTTTCAGTCCTTAATAACACTTGTATCTAAATTCTAGGCATGTTGCCTGCAACTTCCAGTTTCAAGAAAATCTATGTCAATCTGTTTCTTTATAACCCAGTGCTATTGCTCTGTTCCCCTGCCCCTTGTTTTATAGTCAATCATTCTCTTTGGCTCACAACAGCAAGCCAGTCCAAAGATTTACTTTTTTTAAATTTCCAACCCCATCATTATTTTTATGTAAAAAGTATGTTTTGAGTTACAGCAATTCGTGGGGATCAAGCTTCCACTCTGTAGGGAGAAGAGAGATGTCACTTACTTGGGAGCTTATACAGATAGATGTGCTGCCCCCATGCTGTGTTTCCACAGTAATCCAGGGGCTTATTTGTATTACGCTTAAAGAAAAATGACGATATTTGGGCTGACTCCAAGCCAAGATGGTACAGGTCCAACGTTCTTGGAGGAATGGGGGAGTAAGGAGGTGGAAAATAGTCCTTTTCCTTCCGATTTTATTCATTAGGAATTTCATTTACAGATTATTTAATGTTTACATTTACTCATATAATTCTGGTACCTCTTGTGTTTTCCTAGCCCTCCTCTCCCTTTTATTCTTCTTTTGAAACAATTTCAAACTTACAGGAAAGCTGGAAGAGTATTCTTACAGGCTCCTATATCCCTTTCCTGAAGACTCCAAGTTTCTCCCGTTATCCCAAGTGTGGGAGCACATCAAACCCATGGACGTCTTTCTAGGCTCCTTCAGTTTTGGAGAGTTCCTCTTTTTTCCCTTGTCTTTCCTGATGTTGGCATTTTTGAAGGTTGTTTTGTAGAATATCCTTTCTTTTCTTAGAGGATGTTCTCAGTTCCTCCCTCAAAACCCAGTTCGTGTTACCTTCTGTGAGGAGAGCTGGTCCACTCTCGTGAGGAATTGGTTGCTCTCTCCTCTAGATTCCTGTAACACTCCTCTAGTACCTTTATCTTCGTTCATTCATTCACTCATTCATTCATTCATTCAGTAAATACTTTTGGATTTCTGTGTGCCAAGTGGGATACATTTAAGAACAAAACAGTGGCGGCGGGGGTGGGGGGAAATCCTTGCTTTTATGAAGCATATATTTTAGTGAGGGTAACAAACCACTAACAAGTAAGTAACCTAGCAAATATGTCAGGTGCTTTAGAGGATGCAGTCGGGCAGGAAAGGGGAGACGCGATGGTTCTTGACAGGGTGGCCAGGGAAGGCCTCCCATGAAGGTGATTCTGGAGCAAGACTCCCAGGGAAGTGTGGTAAAGGCCACGCAGGTATCTGCAGGAACCCAGTTGGGGCCGAGGGAGCCTGTCGGGAGCGAAGGCTCTGCTTCAGGCTGGCCTAGGGCAGTGTTTGTGGGAGAAGGCAGCTGGGACTGCAGCAGAAGGAGGGGAGCGTGGTAGGAAAGGTAAAGTGTGAAATCATTCAGGGCTTGTGGCCATGAAGGGACAGGAGAAGCCCTTGGAGAATTTTGAGCAGACAAGTGACATGACCTGATTTCTGGTTGAAAAAGGAACCCTGTGTTGTATGGAGAATGGCAGGTGTGTGGGGACAGGGAGACCAATCAAGGGGCTGTGATAAGTATTTTGCAGTTGTTTGTCCTGTATGGCAGACAGAAGGGATTCGGTAGTTCTCACACTTGACATAAGGCTTCCATGGGCTGTTTGTGAGTAATGGGGATTTCTTTACTAGAAACTAGAATTCATTAGGTCTCACCTGCATTGTTTACAGCCACCCCCAGGTGATTCTCATGTGGATGGTCCTTGAACCACAGGTTGATGAATACAGTAATAACAAGTGATTTTTGGAATGAGTAATTGGCTTATGGAAAATCCTTCAGAGATACTAAGATATGAAGTGTTTCCCCTCTTATTGCTTCATTTCTTATAAACATATTACTCAAACTTAAAAAATATATGTGGTAGTATAAATTTCCTCTTACAACTTATCTAGGACATCACGATCTAACTAGGCAAGGCTATTTTTTAAAGAGATGTGTATTTTATGAAAGAAACGTAATATTCTGACATGCAGTTTTCCTGCCTCTAAACACATGATTTCAGAAGGACTGAATAAATGCTTCTAAATAGTATTCATTCACAAAGAAGCTATTAAATATATTCTAGAGGAAATTGGATTCAGGGAGTAGGTTGGATGAAGCCATTAAAGATACAAATGAGTATTTTAGTTACACATGAATATTTAGGTACAAATGGCTATTTTGAGAGCCGGAGTGGACTAGATCTGGCTTGGCATTTTATTGCACCAGAGGTCCACGGCGCATGTGTCCGTGGAGCCCTAGAAACGGGGTTAAGTGCAAAGCATTGAGGGACTTTTGTTTCTTCTCCTTGGCGAGGTTCAGTCCTGCATGGGTAATCTTGGGTTGGACATGAAAACAAGTTGTGCCTTGTTTAACTGTAGAATGTCATGGTCAAGAGCACGGACTTCGGAGCCAGCCTGGCTCCACATCTTCCCCTGAACGCTCAGTGCAACCACATGCCTCAGTTTCCACATAGGAGGGAAGTAATAGCACTTACCTGACAAGCTCACTGTGAGGATTGAGTGAACACCCATAGGCACTTAGAATGGGGTCTAGCATGTTGTAAACGTTCAACAATGATCAGCTTTTCTCCTCCCCCCCCTCCTGTTGTTATTATATTTCAGTGCTTTCAAATCCTGTTTTGCCTTCTGGAATACAAACTTCAAATGATTGCTGTTTGGGGATGAGTGTACTTATTGGTTGTGTCTAAAAATATGCTCTTTTATACCTCAGACATGTGAGGGATTTAAAGTCTTCAGGGTAGTGTTTGTACTTAGGACCAACACTTTCTGGAAGTGGGTTGCTGTCACTTATGTGACTTTTATCTCCTTCCATAAAAGAGGGGTGCTCATACTTGCTTTAGGGATGCGCAGTGAGGATTAATGAGCAAGTTCATGTTTGTGGTTCTATCCCATTAAGTTTTTTTTTTTGATAGTTAACATAGATTTTATTTTATTCTTCCCTTAACCATTAAGTTCTAATTAGCATTAGTTACTGCTCTTATAGTCTCTCTAAGTACCATCATCAAGCTGATCCTCCGAACCAGGGCACGGAGAGGACTTTCTTAGGCACCATGGGGACTGGTGCTTGATAACACATCCGCCGTTTCATTGCTCCCCATATCAGAAACCACGTGACTCTCATTCCCTGTCTCTAAAATTGTTATACCTCTCCAACAGCAACAATAAAAGGGAAATTAAATAACTTCTTATAGAACCCTTGGTGATAAAATGTTACTTAATAAGTATTAAGTAATCACCATCTTTCATTTGGGACTTTTATTTTCTCATCCGTATGCAACAGTTACATCTGTACTTAGTAAAGGTTTGTATTTCAGTTCTGTGTCACCAGAGGCAAGATTCGGAGCCTCTGCACTGCACGACCTTTGTCTATAAAACACGGAGAATAGCACCTTTGAAATAACATAGAAGGCAAATACCAGGCACCAGTGCCGGCGTATGTGGCTGATGATTGTATTACTTTTTTCCGATGTGATTCAGTTTAATAATAGAACTGGAGCCAATTTTATAGCATTCTGATAAAGCAGAAAACCTATCTTTTCGGGTCCCGATGTCAATTGGAATTCTGCCTGACATAGACTTCCCTTAAACATCTAATTTCCAAATTTACTCTGCGTGGACGCCTCTTCTGTCAATAGATAATATTAAATTTTTAAGAGGATGTGGATTTAGAGGCAGCGTGGGATTGTGCGTCTATTTTATTCCAATAAAGTAATTGAGTGGGATGCAGTTGTACGTTTCCCGGTTTGGTGTTCAGGTTGCCTCACAAGGGCAAGGGTAGGGCTTTGTATCCAGGCAGGCCCGGCCCCTGTGCTCTCTAAAGGCAAAGCCGATTTAACCACAAGAGTCCTTTGTTCACATAATTACAAAGTTAAAACTCCATTCCTTGCCGTGTAGGCCTGAAAGGATTAGCTCCACTCTTGATTGATATGTAAAGAGTGTTGTAATCTCTGGAACTGTGGCTTCGGGGGAACACGAAAATCTAAACTATCATTTGAGATGGGACAAAGGATGTTGTTATAGGTTTATTCTTAGGATTCTCATCTTTGATTTGCCTCTGTAATTAAATACCGACTTGTCTGCGGGGAGGGTGTGTAGAGGAATGATTATTCTCCCGCGTCAGTCGCTGTTGATTTCTTAGATACTTTGAAGTGGTGCCCACTGTCCTCCCAGGGCTCTCAGACGCTTTGATGCCACAATAGGAACTTGTTCGGGACAGAACCAGATTCCTCCGCAGCCCCTGATGGGAGGTCTGTTTTAAGTCAGATAGGTTTGATGTCTAGACCTACAAGCATTTTTTTCACTCTGTTAAAAAGGCAAGTAGTTTAACATCTTACACATAAGACAGGGGGGACTAAAACCATTCCTAGCCACCACCAAGCAACAACTCCTTTCAAAAAAAAAAGAAAAGGAAAGGGAAGATGTAGAAAATACAATGATGCGTATCTTCTTTTTTTCAAGTGTCAGAGTGTAGACCTTTTTCCGACCTTCTGTTTCCTTTTAAGTCTGGGGAATCTGTTGTTTGCCCAGTCACTGTCCTCTCTTTCATGCCACAAGTTTTATAATTCTGTGCATTCTCTTGACCACGCTCCTTTCTACAGACTCCTTTTCCTCTACTCTGCCATTCACTCGCAGCTCCTCGGAGTTCCGGCCAAGCCTCTTTTCCTGTTCTCTGCATTTCCTCTTGTGGAGTCTGGTCCATGCCCTTGGCTGCCCAGTCTCAGATTTTAACCCCAGCGCCTCCCAACCTCAAGCCTCTTCTACCTGCCGTCTTCACTTGAATGTTTTAAAAGTGAAACTCGTCGGTCCAAAACCAACTCATGTTCTTTCACCAAAGCTGGTTCTTAATCTTTTTTCAAAGCACAGTTCTGATTTTTACCCCATTTGCTTGAATCTTGCTAGGGAACCCTTAGACACTGCCGGTAAGAATGAAAATGGTGCGGCCGCTGTGGAAGACACACTGGTGGTTCCTCAAAAAGTTAAAATTAGAGTTACCTTATGACCCAGCAGTTCCATTCCTGGGTATATGTCCAGGAGAAATGAAAATAGGTGTTCATATAAAATATGTACAGGAATGTTCAACACCAATAGTATTCATAATAGCCAAAAAGTAGAATCAACTTAAATGGATAAATTACTTGACTTTTTATCCAGTTGATGAATGGATATGTAAATGAGCTACATATATATATATTAAAGGCCTGGTGCACGAATTTGTGCATGGGGGGGGGGTCCCTTGGCCTGCCCACGGGAGGTTGGCTGTGGGAGCGCACTGACCACCAGGGGGCAGCTCCCGCATTGAGCGTCTGCCCCCTGGTGGTCATGCACATCATAGCGGCCGGTCGACCGGTCGTTCAGTCGTTTGATCGTTCGGTTGCTTAGGCTTTTATATATATAGATATAGACATATACACACAATGGAATGTTATTCAGCTTTGTAAGGAATGAAGTACTGAGTCATGCTGCCGCATGGATGAGCCTTGAAACTATTCTGCAAAGTTAAAGAAATAAGACACAAAAGGACACATATTGTATGATTCCATGTATACAGAATGTCCAGAACAGGCAAACCCAGAGCAACTGAAAGCAGATTAGTGGTTGCCAGGGCTGGGGGAGAAGGGAACAACATTTCCTTTTGGGATGTGAAAATGTTCTAGAGTTAGATAGTGGTGATCACTGCACTATATTTTGAAGATGCTAAAAATTGCTGAATTGTACACCTTAAAATGGTGACTAGATGAGTTCCCCAGGGCTGCTGTAACAAAGTACCACAGCTGGGTGCTGTAAAAAGCAGACATGTTTTGTCTCACACTCTGGAGACCACAGTCTGGAGCAGGGTGTGGGCAAAGCTGGTTTCCTCTGAGGGCTGCGAGGAGGTCTGTGCCTGCCTCTGGCACCTGCTGGTTTGCTGGCAATCCTTGACCTCCCTTGGCTCCTATGCCCATCACCGCAACCACTGCCTTCATCTTCACATGACATTGTTCCTGTGTGCATGTGTGTGTGTAGATGTCCCCTTTTTATAAGGACACAGTCTTACTTGATTAGGGACTACCTTAAATACTTCATTTTAACTAATTACATCTGCAACAATCCTTTATGTCATTACCAAAAAAGGTCACATTTCCAGGTGCTGGTTTTTGACTCCATATGAATTTTTTAAGGACATAATTCACCCCATAACAGTGACTTTTTTAAAAACATTATTTTTATTGATTTTAGAGAGGAAGGGTGAGGGAAGAGAGAGATAGAAACATCAATGATGAGAGGGAATCATTGATCGGCTGCCTTCTGCACACCCCCCACAGGGGATCGAGCCCAGAACCCAGGCATGTGCCCTTGACCAGAACCGAACCCAGGACCCTCAGTGCACAGGCCGATGCTCCATCCACTGAGCCAAACCAGCCAGGGCAACAGTGACTTTTATGTGATGTGAATTTTATCCCAATTGAAAAAAACAACAAATCCAAGACAAAAAACAACCCTCCAGGAACTTCTCACTGTTCCCAAGCAAGAGACCCAAGGCCTGCACATGGTCTCCCCGTCAGCCTTCCTGCTCTTCTCTCCGTGTGCCCTGGCCAGCTGGCTCGCTTCCCGTGTCAGCCATGCTCTCACCAACCTCAGCACCTGTGCCTACAACCTACTTTTATTCCTTTTCCCTCCTATCTCCTCCCGTTCGATTTGTTGGAAGTCTTTCTCCCTTCAGGTTTCAACTCCAACATGACTTTCAGGGCAAGTGCTTGAGCGACTTCCCAGGGTAAGACAGCCTCTTTCATTCTGCACACCACCTTTGATGTGGGTATCTACTGCTGTGTAACAAAGCCCTCCAAGCCTTCCTGGTGTCAGACAACATCCATTCCATTATGCTCTTGGATTCAGACACACTGAAGACAGCTTGTGTCTCCTCTATGATGTCTAGAGCCTCCG
Source organism: Myotis lucifugus (assembly GCF_000147115.1). Classification (NCBI taxonomy): domain Eukaryota; kingdom Metazoa; phylum Chordata; class Mammalia; order Chiroptera; family Vespertilionidae; genus Myotis; species Myotis lucifugus. The sequence goes on from NW_005871356.1 coordinate 1,195,907, forward strand.
CTGGGGAGGTTTGAACAGCTGGGAGCATCTATGCTCATGTGTCTGTTGCCTAAACTGGGCTGACTGGAAAGACCAAGTGCAACTGGAACTGCTGACCAGAGTTCCTACCCATGGTTCCTTAATGGGGGTCACAGCAGGGCTGTGACTTCTCAGGCTAGTCAGACTTCTTACGAGGCAGGGCAGAGCTCCACGAGAGAGTATCCCAGCAAATAAAAGGAAGCAGGAAGCTGTATGGTTGCCATGACCAGGCTCTGGAAGCCACATAGCATCATCCCCCCCACCCCCCACCCCGTACTTTGGTGGTTGAAGCTGCCTAGCCCACCCAGAGTCACAAGGAGGGGCCACAGACTTCCCCTCTCAATGGGAGCAGTATCAGACTCTGCGGCCGTGTTTAAAAACTGCCACAGTACTCATCAACCTGTGTCCCTCCACAGAGCTCCTCTGTCCATCACTCATTCCTTCATGGCATTATTGGATTAAGGTCTGCCTTTCCAACTACATGATAAGCTTATTTTACTCATATTATTCCCAGCACCTAACACAGTGGCTGGCCCTAGGTAAGACTCCGAAATGAAAGTTGACTGTAAAAAAAAAATTATAAAAGGTAGAACAAGGAAAGATGTTCGCTTACATCATAGACATCACAAGCTTGTGCAGCTGATCCAGGCACGATCGCTAGTAAATAGGCCCAGTGGTCCATGGCTTGATGGTTTCATCCTCGAGATCTCAGCAGTTCGGCAGTAAATCTGTGGCTGCCTGTGTCTATTGATATTGCATGAGATGTCTGAGAGCTGCCACCAAGAGGAAGTCATACTGGTGCCTGCAATAAAACACAGCAACATATGTATAAGTGAAGCCAAGTGTTTGCTGAGTGAATTCCCCAAAAGAGAATACATAGAATTAAAAATTGAGGGTTTAAATAGCCTAATCCTAATAGGGTGTGTGTGTGTGTGTGCGCTCATGGATTTCTGTGTTTGTTAGCTGAAGAAGGGAAGGCAGTAAAGGATGCTGTTTTTTACATTTTATTTTTAACAGACTGCATCAGAGCTGGATGGGGCTGATCATGTTTATCTAACACGCTGCAGAATTTAGAATGACACTCTCCCTTCCATCTCCTCAGCTCCTCGTGTCTTTTAAAATTTTCAAGTCTGAGCCCAGGGCAGGGGGGCAGGGACGCAGGGGCTCAGTTGGTTGGAGAGTTATCCCATACACCGAAAGGTTGCGGGTTCAAATCCCGGTCAGGGCACATACTTAGGTTGCAGGCTCCATCGCTGGTCAGGGCACCTGCAGGAGGGAACCAATTGATGTTTCTCTTTCATATTGATGTTTCCCCCACCCCTTCTGTCCTCTCTCTCTCAAATCAATAAACATAATCCTCAGGTGAGGATTAAAAAAAGAAACACAAGTCTGAGACAGACACACATCTAACCTTGCCAGGCGCACGGCTCACTTGTTCCCCGGCTCCTGCACAGCTGCTTGACATCTGCGCTGCAGGCTTGATAGATGAGTGCCAATTTTCTCCCCTTGCCTGTGAGATTGTCAGGGCAGTCATTGACCCAGAACCTCTTAAAATTCGGAGGGATGCAGTTCAATAAGTTAAAATGCAGTTGTAGTTTTTGCCTCTCCACAGCAAAGACCCCATGGCAGCGTGGGGTCCCACCGGTTTTGGAGTCACAGGGACCTAGGTTTGAATCTTGATCCTGACACTTTTCATTGATGTGACTTTCGGCAAGTTATTGTTCTTATGCCTCCTTCATGTAAAAAAAGGGGTGGGTGAGGTAATCATAGAGCTGTTATAAGAATTTAATGAGATGTTGCTTTCAAAGATCCTAGTGCAGTTTGGCACATGGTGAATGCTCAATCGGCGCTAGTGATTACAACTATTATTATACAAACGTAACTGTTTGGGTTTTACTTGGAATTTAAACACGGAAATGTTGGAACAGCTTTCAAAGAATGCTTGCTCTAATTCTGGTTTTGCTCTTATTTGGGAAGTTAAATATATGCCGTTTAGGACTGGGATATTAGTATGTTACTCATATGATTGTTTCTATCTTGTCTTTAATACTGTTGTTAAAAGTGACTGTTGTTTTGAAAAGTGTCTATTAAAGAATAAGTATACATTGAAATGGAGAAACGGTTCAAAATGCTAGGACTCTAGAAAATTGAATGTATTTTTTTCTAAAATCTACCATAGCTAATGTCGCCAGAGTGCATGCAGAGGTGTTTGTTTCAGGATGTCTGATTTAAACCTGAAATCAGACAGGTGGCTCCTGTCTGAGGAGCTCCCGTGTTTCCGGACGGGGCCTGACTGGGCAGGGGCAGGGGCAGGGTCCTCTCCAAGGTCACCAGTAAGTGCTCCACGTCTTCGGTTTAGAAGGCTCTTGCTTGCTTCTACTTATGTAACCATGGACGGTGGCAGATGCCGTGGTCTATTGTGAAGTGAAGTTGGAGGAGGGAGGGTTTTGTAACAGATGGTTTCTTGGAGATCTGGGGCCTGTCCAGCTCTAAGCTTTGAAAACGATGGGCTGGACCCTGATCTGGCGCGGATGTGGGCTTGAGTGCCAGAGCAGGAAGTGAGTCCTAGGGCGATGTCTTTGGGGCAGCTGCTGCTGCTCGGCTGGTGGGCTGGCACCAGCAGCCTGGGCTTCCCGAGGTTTCCTGAGGCGATTGTAGTGTGGTTCAATCACAACAATGAGGTGGAAGCCCGGCCTGGAATCTGAGGTGGTCAGAACCACTTTGGAGCTGTCGGCCTGTTTAAAAGGGATGTCAGCTGCTGTGCCTTGTGGGACCTGTGCCACCTTTGGCATGGATGGAAATGTGTGGATGTGGGAGCCAAAGATGTGCCTCTTACATCGGTCAGCCCGGTGTTCCGGCTTGTGTAGAGCAGTAAGCGATGCTTTGTGGGAGGGCTTGGCTGTTCTCATTGACATTACTCTTCGAAGACTAGGAGCTTATCCCAGACTTTGTTAGTATCCCATGATACCTTTTTAAAAATGACTACATCCCCCTGGCCGGTGTGGCTCAGTTGGTTGCACGTCATCCCATGCACTGAAAGGTTGCTGGTTCAATTTCCACTCAGGGCACATGCCCAGGTTGCAGGCTTGATCCCTAGTAGGGGGGCAGCCAATCCATATATCTTTCTCACATCAATGTTTCTCTCTCTGTGTCTCTCCCCCTCCCTTCCACTCGCTCTAAAAAATTCAATGGAAAAATATCCTCGGGTGAGGATTAACAATCTAATCTAATAAAAGACAAAAAGGGTAATTAACCGTACCTCCGCTACGCTTCCCATGGGCTAATCAGGGCTATATGCAAATTAACTGCCAACAAAGATGGCAGTTAATTTGCATACGTCGGCACCAAGCCACGGACTGAGGCATTAGGCCCAGCGATGTTGATGGCGACGGGGAGCTGGGCCTGCACAGGGGCGGAGCTGGCCAGTGATCGCTGCTGGTGGCTGCTGGCGCTGGTGGCAGGGGAGCTGGGGGTGGGAGCTGGGGGTGGGCCTGCGCAGGGGCAGTGCCAGCAATCATGGATAGCAGGGGCAGAGCCGGCCATGGTGAGAGCTGGGGGTCCCCTGCCCAGGGCTAATGACTCGGCCAGAGGTGTAAGGCCTGGGCAGGGGCCAAGCCGGCAATTGGTGTGAACTACAGAGGAAACACCTTTTCTGACTGCTCATTGGCTTAGCTCCCTGTATGCCACTGGTAATATTCTTAGTAACTTAGGTAATAAGAGTCCAAATAGGTGATCTAGGGTTTTTCACCACACTCCTGGAGATAAAAAGGAAGGTCCACTGCTGGAAGGCTAAGAAATGTCATATCCTGCCCTAGCCGGTTTGGCTCAGTGGATAATGCCTCGGCCTGCCCACTGCTGGGTCTGGGTTCAATTCTGACCAAGGGCATGTACCTAGGTTGCAGGTTCCTCCCTGGCCTGGGCCCAGGTCAGGCCTCATGCAGGAGGCAACCAATCAAAGTGTTCCTCTCACTTTGATGTTTCTCTCTGTCTTTCCCTTTCTCTTCCACATTCTCTAAAAATCAATGGAAACATATCCTCAGGTGAGGATAAAGAAAGAAAGAAAGAAATGTCATATCCTATGAAAGACACATCTTGAAAATGCCTAAAGAAAGTTGTCATTTTTTCACAGTAAAGGGACTGGAGTCTGTGTTGATGAAAACACCTTGGTGGCTGCGGTGACTGGCAGTCCTGCAGCAGCGGGGTGATGGGGCTGGCGCCTTCCCCTGATCAGCTGGGTCGCCTCCCACAAAGGGAGGCCAGAGTATGGCTTAGGCCCACTCCCCAAGGGGAGCAGGGAGTAGGACATCCCTGAGGGCTCCCAGTATGTGATAGGGGGCAAGCTGGGCTGAGGGACCCCCCCCTCCAGTGTACAAATTTTTGTGCACCAGGCCTCTAGTAAATAATAAATAAACAAACAAACAAATTAATTAATTAAAATAAATGAAAATATTTTAAAATAATTAAATTATCCTTTGCTGGGTCCTAGTATTTGGCCTGCATCTCTCTAGCTGGGTGTCCTTGGGCAAATTTCTTAATCTCTCTGTGTCTCACTTTCCTTATCTGTAAAATGAAGAGGCCAGACTAGATGATGTCATAGGTATGAGGTGACTTTAATGTCCAACTCTAAAACATTTTATATATCTTAATATATTTTGGTATTTGCTTCTTTGAATAGTGGGCTCTACAAATTTATTTCTATACACAGTGAAACATAAAACCTTCCTTTTGCTCTTAAATTTTTAAAGGTTCAGGTGGTGCTTTCCCATATCCAGTATTCAAGAGTTTGGAAATTAGAGTCTGGACCATTATTTTACGGTGAGAGGGACCCAGATCTTATCTCCTTTTGCAGCCTGGAATGATCTTGTCCCATTTGTTGTTGGGAAAATATTGATTGCAATTGCTGTGGCAAGGTAAAGTATGGAATCTGTACATGACATAGACTTACAGCAGCATAATATTGCAATGGCAGTAGAGGCCATCTGGTCAACCCCTCCATGTTGAGAGGACACTGAGGCCCAGAAAGGTTTCACCACAGCTAGACCCTGTGATGGCTGAGGCTGTGCCTTTGTAAATCTTGATGTCCCCAGGGCCTCTTGGGCAATCTATCCAGCAGGTTTCATTATCAGTGCTTGTCAGCAACCGTAGGCAAAGACCCTTTACATTAACCCTCCTCTGACCCATTAGGTTCTGAAATGCCAAGTCACCCCTGTTCTGAAGAATTATTTCAAGACAGAACCAACTTCATGGGCTTTGGGTTTCCCCTTCAGTATGGTCTGTGCAAACACGCACTGTTTCTCAGGAGCTGGGTGCGGGCCCTGGAAGGGTTCCTTAGGAGAGGTCACTTCTTTTGTTTTTTTAATATATTTTTATTGATTTCAGAAAGGAAGGGAGAGGGAGAGAGAAATAGAAACATTCATTATGAGAGAGAATCATGGATTGGCCGCCTCTTGCACCCTCCCCTCTGGGGATCAAGCCCACAGTCCAGGCATGTGCCTCCACCCAGGAATTAAACCATGACTTCCTGGTTCATAGGTCAATGCTCAACCACTGATCCACACCGGCCAGGCACGAGGTCACTTTTTACCTCCACCCCCACAATTCCTTTTTCTCTGAGCATTTTAATTTATAAGAGGGAAGCCGAGGTACAGTTCTCAGAAATGAGGCAGATTCTGTGGAATGCAAGAGAAGCAAGAGCTGGGTGGGCTGGGTTAAGATTCAAACTAAGAAAACATTGTGGGGGGAAAGTGCAACCCGGAAGGCCTTGCAAATCTGCCTCGTGTTTGGAAGAGGTTCTTCAGAGCTCTGGAAAACCGGAAGCTCCAGAGATTGCGTGTGCATGGTCTCGAGGTACAGCATCTTTATCTTCCTTCCTTTGATCCTCATTGTTCTTTTCTTACATTGCTGTAGCCACCGAGTGCCCCCTATGACATTTTTGGGACTCTGCTGCCAGCCAGATTTGGCCATTTCGGCCTAATTCCATCACGTCTCCCTAATTGAAATAGACCCCCCCCCCCCCTTATATTCTTCATTCTAAGACATTAACTTTTAAAACGTGTCTGAAATTCCGGTGAGTCTAACCGTCAATGTGTATATTTAAGGTAGTGTTTTTCTTTTCCCTACAAGCACTGTTAGGAAACCACTGTATCTGAGAATCTGGAAATAACAAGAGTTAAAACAGTGGACTTTCTTAGTGAAGAGAGAAGTGAAGGATTGAGAGCAAAATGATTACAAAGGGCAACAAAAATCCTAAAGGCGCAGGGACGGTTTGCTGAGTGAGGTGGAAAGCACTGCACCCTGCTCCCCCCTGAGATTTTCAGGCTTGTGTAAGGTTTGCGCTGGGGCAGCCGCTCAAGTTTTCGGGAAAGTTGTAGCATTAGGCTCTCCTGGACCCAAGGCCACACAAACCCGGTAGCAGGGGTTGTCACTCAGGTTACCTGTGGCAAGGGAGGGGGGACTCCCAAGAATATCTCAGGATACAAACTGTGTCATGGCCAGGCCTCACACATCCTGCAGTGAGTGATCCAGATCCAAGGACGCATTGAAGATGTCATCAGCAGGAGTTTGTGACCACTGCTCCTTGTTGTAACCTGCGACGATCGGACTTGTCATGGGTCTAGCTAATTTCCATCATCCCTGTTTATGTAGAACTTATAATTAAATATTCTGTCCTGTGTGTGTGGTCAGGATGGTGGAGGTGGTTGACAACAAGTCGGTTGAGCTCGGGCCTCACGTTCACGAAGGGTCTCACATGTACTCCGTTAGTGTCATCTCCACATGGACTCACACATTCAGTCACAGAGTCGAACTGGCAGGATTGAAAGGAGATGGCATTGATCATCCAAATGTGGATGATTTTTTCACCCGCGTTTAGATTTGTTTCTCGTTAACAGACATTTTGCCTGTAGTGCACTGTGAATGAATGTGTTTTATACATCTTGAACTGTCTCGTGAGGAGCGTAATCAGCCTTAAGTGTTTGGGTGTTAGCAGTGTTCATTTGTTCAATGTAGACATTAAACTATCCCAGCACTTCTTTATTCTTAATGTAACTAGAAGTGTTCACATTGAGAATGGCTCCGCCTCTGGGCCTCTGAAAGGCCCTGCAGAACCGTCTCTGCACTGGCCGTCCTGAGCCACGTGCTCGCCTCTGGTCCAATCACCTGGGAGTGGGCCTTCGCATGACAGAGAAAACTTTGCCCCCTCGGTGCATGGAACAGCCTGGCACCCGGTACCTGGCACCTTTTCCCTCAGAAAGCGCCGTGGGTGTGGCAGGCATGTGACTGAACGGAAGGTGGGGAACCTGGGCGTCTGACTTACCAGGAAGGCCCTCCAGAGAGCCCTGATTCAGCCAGGGGATCACCAACGTTCCAGGCAGCTCAGCTCATTTCTCTGCATATACCAGAGATGGCGAACCTATGACACGCGTGTCAGAGGTGACACGCGAACTCATTTTTTTGGTTGATTTTTCTTTGTTAAATGGCATTTAAATATATAAAATAAATATCAAATATATAAGTCTTTGTTTTACTATGGTTGCAAATATCAAAAAATTTCTATATGTGACACGGCACCAGAGTTAAGTTAGGGTTTTTCAAAATGCTGACATGCCGAGCTCAAAAGGTTTGCCATCACTGGCATATACTCTTGTAAATTACAGACAAATGACACCAAATGACTTTTAAAAACTGTGAAGACTGTAAAACTCATTATGCTTTGAGACATCCAGCCACTGCTAAAATACTTTTAAAAAATGATATAATTGTTTAGGCAGTTGGCAGTCCTTTTGGTAGAATCAGAGTAAACGGCTCTATGAGAAAAACAGCTCCAGAACGAAGGAGAGGCTATAAAGAGATGCAAGGGGCCACGTAGGCAGCCAGAGGAAGGCTGAGGAGGTACGTGGTTGTGCGTAGGGAGGGGTACAATTGGAAAGCGGTGTGAAATGCAGCTCAAGTCATTGCTGGGGGAACTTTGAAATGAAAACTGGCGTTTAGTAGTAACAGCGACCATGCATTTTAGATTCATGCCCCTATTTATTTTTATCAAACTGTAATGATTTACGCTGCAACCACCATCAGGAGATGTCTTAGGCAGGACTGGGTCGCATGAGTCACCCTTTTTGTTGTTTGACCACAGCTTTGATGTCTGCAATGGGGACTAGAACATTTTATGTGGAAAGGTTGGCATCTTAACAGGCGTTAACGTAAGTGATCTGGGACCCTGTCGCCTAATGACGGAAGGGATTTGGGGCCTTTGTGTTTAGCAAATGCCCCATTTGTGTGATTAGAGAACACAGGCTTATGGGTAAAATGGTGGTTCATTCACAAAATACCTTTTCTGTGTGCTTGTTGAAACTCTAATATCCTGGGTAGGTTTTATTACAATCATCGGTGGTGCAATCAAGATATCTAAAATGCTGTCAGAGAGTAGAGCATAGGCACCGTGTGTGAGCCTGCTGCTTCGTGGACAGATTGTGTTTATCAGAGTTTTAAATTCTACAGACTTTTCTCTTTATTATACAGCGATTGACCTGGTATTTCAGTATATTATTTTGCCAGGAAAATGTCAGGTTAGTACTCCTCTCAATAGGGCACATTGCATCTCAATCACCAGTGGAATAAAAAAGGAAAATGCTTCATCTCCAGGTCTGGGCCTCTCACATCCTTTTGATTCTTCTGCCTCTCCCACCAGCCCTCATTCTTGCAGTAAATACATGCTGAGCTCGGGGACTGTCACGGAAGTGGGCATACAATGATGAGCAAAACAGAAATGATTCTTGACTTCTTGGCATTTGCATCCGTGAGGGACCCAGGGACTAAATACATAGACACTGCAGGAACAAAAATTATAAATTGCAATGAGTGCTGAGGAGTGAGAAAGAGGACACAGGGGATGATGAAAGAGAATAACAGGAAGAACACAGTTTAGGTGGGAGGGAAGGCCTCTCTGAGGAAATGCTATTGCAGCTGAGAACTGAGGGATGGAGAGGATTAGCCATGTGAGGAGAGGGGGGTGGGGTGTGAGGGGGCGGGGTCAGTGATGGAAGGCCCTGAAGGGGGAAAGGCTTGGTAGGTGGAGAGTGAGGCCTGAGAGAAGGGTCTGTTTCCAGGAGAGATGGTGGTGTCTATTCTACGCTCCCTTAGTGTTGTGGTTATGAGCCGACTTGCCTAAAGGTTCCTTTAAAGCAGTGGTTCTCAACCTGTGGGTCGCGACCCTTTGGGGTCAAATGACCCTTTCACAGGGGTCGCCTAAGACCATCTGAAAACACATATAATTACATATTGTTTTTGTGATTAATCACTATGCTTTAATTATGTTCAATTTGTATCAATGAAATTGGGGGTCACCACAACATGAGGAACTGTATTAAAGGGTCGCGGCATTAGGAAGGTTGAGAATCACTGCTTTAAAGCAAAGGAGTCCTTGCCAGTTATGCTGTTGTCACTGTCGGGTCTGCTAAGCAAATTCTCGGGTATGTGTTGGCTTTGTTTGGGGAGTTGTAAATGGATTTCACTTGAGAACATTACAAGAACTGAAAGATTAGTTTAAGCAAAAGAATTAAATTAAAGAATGCATCATTGTTCTGGCGAATCCCTTGATGCTTGTCCATTGTCTTCTGGCCTTTTCATTCCCTGTTCATGTCATCTGCTTGGAGTACTGGGCTGTGAGCCTTCACCCTTCACCTCCTACCACCTGTCTTTTTGTAATGCTTGCAGCTTAGCTTTCTTTTCTTTTTTTCTTTCTTTTTTTTTTTTTTCCTTTTTGAGTGCATGGAAGCGAGACGGGAAGGAGAGTTCACTTAGTGGCTCTTGTTTGGAATGAAATAGTCACCTCAGTTTCCAGTGAAGGAATTCTGGTGGATTTATTGAAGGTAGTGGGTTTTTTCCAGAATCAAGATCCCCAGGAAATATTAAGTACAATTACATTATTGTATAAGTACCGCGCGCTAACCGATTGCGCACTGGAGCTCCTAAGTACAATTACATTATTAATAATGCCCTATGCTCTTTACATTTGGGACAGGGCCCTGAGTGCAGTCGTGAGGGGATTTTCGCCACAAGCGCCCTGGCTGAGGGGCAAATAAGGGCAGAATCCACTGGACCGTGCGCAGCCCTCTCTCCAAGGCCGAGGTGGGTCGGCCTGGAGAAAGGGTTGTCTTTCTGTCTCTCATGAGAGCTACTTAGCGAGCCCAGCCCATTTCTGAGATCCCCCAGGGGTGCCACAAGGCTGGTGCGGCCCCCCTGAGAGAAGCCTCAGTGAGCCCTGGCGGGCCTTCCTGCCCAGCAGCGCCCGGCTCCCACCTGAGGCATGGCCACAGCCACGTTTGGTCCTCTTTGCACCGTGCAGGGCCGGACGCCTTTTTTCTCCTGATGCGTTATTAGTTATAATGGATATATATTTGCAGTCAGTGCATATAAATATTTGTAAGCATTTGACATATTTTAAAAATATTTTCGTCACCATGCTGAAGCTACATTTTAGCTTGTCAAAAACAGTAGTTCTCGTCTGGCTGGTGTGGCTCAGTGGTTGAGTATCAACCTATGAACCAGGAGGTCATAGTTCAGTTCCATGTCAGGGCACATGCCTGGACTGTGAGCTCGAACCCCAGTAGGGGGTGTATAGGAGGCAGCTGATCGATGTTTCTCTTTCATTATTGATGTTTCTATCTCTCTCCCTCTCCCTTCCTCTCTAAAATAAATAAAACCACATTTAAAAACAAAACAAAAACACAGTATAACTCCAGCCTAGCTTCCTGTGTGGGCAGTACTTCCCACAGGTGCGTGGGGGCCGATTATCATTACATCCTATTCCTTCACAGAGGCCACCTCACCTAACGTTCCAAAGCATTGGCACTTGAATATCACATTAGGTTCTCCCTATGAATAAGATTGAGCAGGAACCCCAGTTCATAAAGGAGGAGACTGTGGGCGGTAGAGGTTAAGTGGCTTTGCCCCCAAACAAATTAAAGGTTGGAGGCACAGCTAGAAAATGGATTCTTTCTTCCTTCTGGAATTAGTCAGCGTGTGACATGGACACCTGAGTACAGTGGTCCTTCATCATAGTCCAGCGGTGAGTAGCGAGGGCTGGGAAGGTGGACTCGCACCTTTTCCACCCCTGGCCCGGGTGACTCTACCGCCACGTCTCAGACAGCGGGGCAAGTTCGTGCTGCAAGTGGCTTTGTCATTAAGAAGGCAACCCCCAATTTGCTACATCACTTCGAGTCATATTGTTATCACTTAGAGTCCTAGGAGCTTACCTAGCTTCAAGGGCATCTGGGAAGTTCCCTACCAGGGCCAGGGGCTTGGTTATGAATAGGAAGGAGGATGCCAGGGGACTGTCCACACATTAGTTCTCATCCCTTCTTAATGCAACATTCAGCAGTGTGAGGGACACCAGGCCAGTGGTTGGTTAATAAGGATGGGTAACGAATGGCTACAACAGAACCTTTTTGGATGGTTCTCCTGGAGCTCTAAACCGATGAGACGGCTCTTCGTACAGATGCTGGGTCATGCTCCTTGGGTCCAGTTCATGCGCGCCCTGCCTGAGCGCTGTGCGGTCCAGCCATTGATGGTGCCTGTGAGGTAGCCTGGACCTGGCCAGCTCACCACAGAGGTCCTCTTTGGCAGCTGATTTTGAACCCCAATCAAGGAGGAAATTGGTTTCCCTGTCATCAAGTTTTGAAAGAAAGATTTTTGTTACTGATGGCAACTGAGTGAAGCCGGGAGGAGAGAGGGCTGTGCAGGCCTGGGGCGTTTCCTGTAGAGCAGCTGGGCTGGTGTTGCTGCCACTTCTGTTGGTCTTTTGTGTTGGATGAGGAGCCCTCCTGCTTGTTACCTGGGGGCTCGGCGCTGGTGATACCACCATCATAGCCTCTCACCTTCTGCTCAGGGAGGGCCCTTCAGCTCTAGCTGGTTGTCACACTCATCTCCCTTGGGCTTGGGTCTGTCTCCCTGGTTTCTCCCAGAAACGGTGGCCATTCTGTCCTGCTAAGGTGGGGGACACACTCTGCCCAACCGTGCAGGGCGTTTGGGGCCTTCGGAGACCTCTGAGCTGAGAGGGGGGCGGCCACGGTGAAAAGCTGCGAGGAGCGTTGCCCTCTCACACAGCTCAGAGTCCACAGAAACTGCAGAGTAGACCTGGCCCCAGACCAGAGTCCATGGGACGGCTGTGTCCACGCGCAGCTTCCACCCCCCAGCTCCTGTCCCTGCCCTACACGGGCTGCTGGTGGCTCAGAGAACAGATTTTGGGAAACACCTGGTGGGATGTTGTGTCTCCTTGAGAGGACCAGCAACAAGGGCCACAGAGACACACCTGGTGTTCCCTCCGGGTTTCCCACCATCACCTCAGCGTTTGCCCTGACCCTTCCTGCTGCCCCCACTTCCTCAGGGAATGAGCTGGGGGTGGGGGTGGGGGTGGGGGTCGGGGGGATTGGGGGTTGGGTTCCACGTAAGCCCCACAGTGGACTGACATGAAAAATCCAGTGTCAATTAGTATGCATGGGGCTTAGGCAGCAGTTCCTTCCTTCCCTCTTTTCTTTCCTTCCTTCCTTCCTTCCTTCCTTCCTTCCTTCCTTCCTTCCTTCCTTCCTTCCTTCCCTCCCTCCCTCCCTCCCTCCCTCCCTCCCTCCCTTCCTCCCTTCTTCCCTCCCTCCCTCCCTCCCTTCTTTCTTTTCTTCCTTCCTAGATTTTTAAAATTTAATGTTATGACTGGGATTGAAAAAATCACAGCCTAGGTGGACTGTTTAGTGTTTAATGTCTTCCTTCCTTCCTTCCTTCCTTCCTTCCTTCCTTCCTTCCTTCCTTCCTTCCTTCCTTCCTTCCTTCCCTCTAGTGTAGACCATTGTGGTTTCCTAGCCTAATCCTAATTTGCTACATAAAGCCTTCTAAATTGAAGTCTCACACAAGGGAGTGATATAGGCCTTGGTTTATGATAAGAAATACCTTGCTCAGTAAACAGAAATAAGTGCCCCTAGATAACTGTAGTGTTATTGGGGGGAGCAATAGAAAAGAATTTAAAGGGGCTTAACTTTGATGGTGAGTATTCACTCTCAGAGGTATTGGATTTAGTGGAAGAGGTCCTCAAAAATCCAAATCAGAGACAAATATTGAGGGGAGAGCCAGAAAGAAGGGCTATGCATTTTGTGGTTAAAAATTGGGCGCTGCATTTACATAATGTTTCCTCCATAAGGGTGGTAGTGCTACAGATTTTTTTTTCCCCCTGGAGAGAAGCATATGCCACTTAATAACACAGAGGGTGAAAATCACCATTGTTCCTGTTGAGGTTAGAGACCTGGGTGTTATTTTTCCACCACTGCTCGCCAGTGTTGAGACTTTGGGTGGTCACAGAAGACTGGTCCTCTAGGTGGCAATCCCTTGGGGACAGGGACGGGAGAGGGGGCGGTGGTTAGGGGACCTCCAGGTGTAGCTGCAGGATGGGCAGTTGGGTGCAGGAAGGACTCCATGTGGCTGTTGGCAGTGGACTTACCTTACCATCTTCTCGGCCAATTTATATATATACTAGGTGTACCAGTTAATAATGCGGATTTTTTTCAATAGATGGAGTTACACATGTTGATATATATGCGATTTGATATGTATGCTATTTTGTTGTATTGACAGCAAGCTTCAAAACTTCATATGTCAAATTTTCTGAAGGTGTTAACATCATAGATATTTTTACACTTAAAAATGTTGAATTTCGTGCCAAAAAAGAGCATTTGCAGGAAGTTTTAATTCATTACTTTATTTTAAAGAAAAAGTTATCATATATTTCAGGAAGCTTATGGTGAACATGCTCCATCTCAAGATACTTGTGAACGCTGGTTTAAATGCTTTAAAAGTGATGATTTCGATGTGAAAGACAAAGAACACCCAGGTCAACCAAAAAAGTTTGAAGACCAACAATTACAAGCATTATCGGATGAAGATGCGTGTCAAACTCAAAAACAACTTGCAGAAAGATTAAACGTTGCTCAGCAAACAATTTCCGATTGTTTACAAGCAATGGGAAAGATTTTAAAGGAAGGAAAATGGGTGCCACATCAACTGAATGAAAGACAAAGGGAAAACCAAAAAGTCATCAGTAAAATTTTACTTCAATGGCATGAAAGTCTTTTTTGCATCGAATTGTGACTGGCGATGAAAAGTGGATTTATTTTGAGAATCCCAAATGCACAAAATCATGGGTTGATCCAGGTCAACCATCAACATTGACTGCAAGGCCAAATCGCTTCGGAAAGAAGACAATGCGCTGCATTTGGTGGGATCAGGAAAGTGTGGTGTATTATGAGCTTCTAAAACCAGGTGAAACCATTAATACTGATCGCTACCAACAACAAATAATCAATTTGAACCATGCTTTGATTGTGAAATGACCAGAATGTGCCAGAAGACACGGCAAAGTAATTTTGCTTCATGATGACGCACCATCACACACTTCAAAACCAGTTAAAGACATGTTAAAAGATCATGCCTGGGAAGTATTAACCCACCCGCTGCATTCACCAGACCTTGCTCCTTCAGACGACCACTTGTTCCGATCGATGGCACACACACTTTCTAGCAGCACTTCAAAACATAAGAAGAAGTGGAAAATTGGGTCTCTGAATGGTTTGCCTCAAAACAAGAACAGTTGTATTGGGACGGTATCCACAAATTACCTGAAAGATGGGGAAATGTGTAGCTAGCGATGGACATTACTTTGAATCAAGCACTTCTGATATTTCTCTTGAAATTATCGTGTTTTCTTTGATTACAAAATCCGCCGTTATTAACCGGTACACCTAGTACGTATGTGAAGGGGAAGAGGAGTGAAGGGGAGGGAGAGGGACATTAATCGGCTGCCTCCTGCACGCCTTCTACCAGGGATCAAGCCGGAAACTGGGGCATTGAACCAACAACCTTTTGGCACACAAGAGGAAGCCCAACCTATGGAGCCACACCGGCCGGGAGCTTACTTTTTTAATTAAAAAAAGCACATTTGCCATAGCCGGTTTGGCTCCGTGGATAGAGCATCGGCCTGTGGACTTAAGGGTCCCAGGTTCGATTCCGGTCAAGGGCATGTACCTTGGTTGTGGGCACATCCCCAGTACGGGGGCGGCTGATCAATGTTTCTCTCTCACTGATGTTTCTGGCTCTTTATCCCTCTCCCTTCCTCTCTGTAAAAAATCAATAAAATATATATGTATATTTTAAAAAGCACATTATTTTGTAGGTGAGCTACTCTGGGGCTAATGTATAAAATCTAAGACTCAATAGTATGTCTCCCAATATGTGTCATCCTCTGCACTTTTACCAAACACACGGAAGTGCTTTTCTTGTGACTATTTTCCACTTTAGCAGGGTTTTGTTTTTTTTTGGAGGGTAATCTTTGTGTGGGATACCTAGCTAATGGGAGCCCAGCATGTGGTTCTTTGAGCTTGCTCCCCCATCTTTCTGAGAACCCAGTTGTCTCAACTGCCAGGAATTGCAGTGGCCTGCAATGCGAGATTACTCCCAGAACTGCTAGAAGCAGTGGGAGTGTGCTTTCCCCAGCACCTTCCAGGATTGGCGATGGTTGTCTGCTGTGGACATTCGGGATCCTGACCAGAATATCTGCTGAGCGCCGAGTGGCTGGAAGGCCCTGGCTGTGGTCAGTTTGCACCTGGCCACTTTTAAGAAGAACTCTTCCTCTCATCTTCTGGCCAAGCCCGCTCACTTTGTGTCATAAGTGCCTCATAAAGATGAAAATTGTTTTTTAATTTGGAATGAGAATCACAATAAAGTTTCTTTAGAATCAAATTACATTTCTTTGCCAAACTGCAAGGCTTTCTCTTCCTACTCCTTTCCTTCCTTAAAAATGTAGTCATAAAAATTCAAGAATAAAAAAGACATTTGGCCCTGGTCAAGTAGCTCAGTTGATTGGAGTGTTGTCCCGATATGCCAAGGTTGCAGGTTGATCTCCGGTCAGGGCACGTACAAGAAGCAACCGATGAATGCATAAATAAGTGGAACAATGAATTGATCTCCCTCCCTCCCTCCCTCACTCTCCCCTTGCTCTCTCTCAAAATAAAAAAAATATATTAAATATAAAAGACTTAAGTTCTCATTTCCTTCCGTATGTGTTCAATAGTTATGTAAACTTTCTCACTTGAGCCATTGCTAATGACAGCGTTTATGTTGTTTTAGAAAACTAAAAACAAGTATCTCGATCCATAAATACTTCAAAATCTATTTCCTTGATAATAGTGTTTGATCTGGGTGAGAGGTGGCGAATGGGGGTGGGGCGGCGTGGAAAATACTTAAACACTTGCCTAGTTTTACCTGTATCTCCATTACAGTTTTATCCAGAAATTGCATGCGCTGCAGACAGGTGTCCTTCCCCTGGAGTAGTTCGTGAGGAGGACCTCGTATTGCTTTGGAACGTTTTGCTGTGTGTTTTGTGTGTGTCCTGCATCATTTGAAGAGTGCAGATGTGAGTGTGAACCTTCCCCGAATGGGGCGAGAGCTAGACTTGAACCTGATGACTTCCCTTATGTTGCAAAGACCCTTTTGAGGGTGCAGGTGACCTGCAGAAATCAAATCAAGTGTCTTTTGGTCTGTTCCTGCATCACACGAGAATGGCTTGGTAGCTTTTCACTTGATTTGGAGAGTAGGTGCAGGGTGTTGAGATAGTAGGCTATTGCGATGTGCACAAGTTTATTTTATTTTTTACTTTTATTCGCATTTTTTTTTATGCTGAATGGCTCCCAGGCCCTAAGTTTTTGTTTCTTCAGTTTCTTCTGAGACATCTTTTTCTTCTGTGCAGCCTCCTCTTCTGGCTTAGGAACAATCTGCTCTTTCTCAGGAAGGATCCCCTCAGTGTGGCAGGAGACCGTGTGGGCTAGTCTGCCCGTGAGCTCTGTACGTTCTGTGCTGCATCTCGGGAGCTCTGTTCACCTGGATGTGCTCAATGACCAGAGAGTCTACAGCTAAGCCCCAAGTTCACCGTGACTCTCGGCATTTTTAAGCACGTGCAGCAAAAATACAGCACTCTTTCTGGGCCACAGACCCTGCGTCCAGCCTGCTGTTTGGCCTGGGCACACCTCCCAACTCCACCTTTTTTTCTTTTCTTTTGAGATAGACTCAATTTTATTATGGTTCTGAGGTTTGGAGTCCGAGACATCAGAAACCATATCCTTTTAATTAAGTAGCATCTGTTGTCTCTGCTTCGGCAATTGACTTACAATTGACTCCACCATTTTGAGGACGGAATGACACACGTTGCTTCTGTAAAGTGACACTTCAGAACGTTGGTGGCTTTTCGGATGGTTTACATTCCCTGATGGCCTGGGCAGTTTCACGAGGGTTCTTCAAGTGAACTCGAAGATTTGAACCTCTTGATTTGCATGGCTCTGTGGGATGTTCTGGGTCAAGGGAACTACTTTCGAGGTCACCTCGGGCCATTTACAGGAGGCACGATGCACCTAATTTTAGATGGTCCTGATTACCCAGAGCAGCTGGCACGGCTGTGCAGAGCCATGTGCTCAACTCCCCGCTGGGAGAAATGTGCCACAAGCATAAAAATACCCCAAACAGGACAACAGACGGTGATTTCAGCGTGAGCCCCCCGTCATGTGACCCGGATGCACCTGTGCTCCAAGGGTAGCGTTGCAATTGAGCTGCTGCTTATAAGGGTGACTCCGTGACGTCCACACAGCAGAGAGGAGCTGTGGGAGGCGTGTGCCTCACCGTGGCCTGTGATTCCCCTGAGCAGGCAGTCCTGGATAGGCAGCTAAGATCTAGTGCCCAAAAGCACGAACTCAAAGTGGGTGAAGAGTGAACAGCCCACGTGTCCATCTCCATAGACTGTTGAGGAATCACAAGAAGTTGGCTCCTCTTCTGTCCATTCACAGGAAGCACTCAGAGGGGTTGGCAGTACAGGCCTTTGTAAACAGAAGGCATTTTAAATTCGCCTTCTAAACGGATCGCAATAATCTGCAGAATATTTTGCTTACAAATGTGCATACTTGTCTTTTGGGCTTCCTTTGGGTCAAAGGCTCAGGAGACTCACGCATGAGGGCACGGAGTGGAGCAGCTGCCAGGGAGGAAGGAAGAGGGCAGAGGTCGGCTCCCACCTTCTCCCCTGCTCACCCTCGCCGGCCCTGGCACCCACTTGGGAGGGTGAGGCAACATGCCTCTCAGTGAATGAATGAGCGCCCCCACACCGCCCTGTAGCCAAGTCACTGCCAATGATTGGCATATTTTCTTCCCTGACATGCCAATAACCCGGTGATTGCTTCAAGGTGACATTGCCTCCAGGCTTGTTGGACTCTTTCAAACCTTAATTAAGGTTTATGATGACGTCAGTAGACCACCAGACTTTCTGAAATAGTTCTTTGTTTTTAACAAAACAAAACAAAAACCCGGAGAGAGGAAAAGAAGCCTGAATAATTACTTACTGTTATTGATTGTTAAACCATCTCGAGCCATCTTCTTTAGAAGTAAAGAAGATAAATATTTAGAAGTATTTATTTACAATATTTATTTTGTAATATATATGTTAAATATATATGTTACATTTAAAATACAGAGCACATGGGAAATGAATTCAGCTTTGGATCTGCTGGTAGAGGTTGGATACTGTAAGATAAGAGCGAGGCCCGGGGGGAGAGAGAGCTGAGGAACCCTCGTGAGGTTTCCCTGGGCGAGCGAGCTGCTGAGTATCTTTGGTTTCCATAATTGTACAAAAGGCATGAAACCTGGCTTTTTGGTTGTGCTAGAGATCAAATAAAGAGGCATATAAGAGTACTAAGAACATGATACATGCTTGATATATACTGTCTTTTCGATTTCCCTTCTTTTGGGGTTTGAGGGTAGTTTTACATTTTTTTATACCTTTCGGAGCACATCCTCTCAAAAGGTGACCCTCCTGGGCTCGCCCGTTTGCTCACATTCCTTGAAACTTGGAACCTCCCACCACGCAGCGAATTGGAGTACGCATCCCACTGCTGCTAGATTACGGTGGAGAGATTACTTAGAGTCCTGTGTGATTGACTCCTATTAATACATCGCGTGTCATGCTCGCTGTTTCACAAGACTTTTCACTGCTGACTCATCTGAGCTCTTCAGTTCCAGACCCGCATGGTGTCAAAGATGCAGTGACTGTCATTTTGATGAGGAGTTGTTAGAACAGTTTTCAGCGTAAGAATCTGCTTAGCATTACAAAGCGTACATTCTGTGGAAAGAAATCTTCACGAAGCCCAGGAATTGACTCAGATAACCTTTTTTGGGGGGTTTGTTTGGTATCAAGAATAGAATATTTTGAAGCTTGGTGAGTGGTGGTGGTGGGAGGGGGGCGTTATTCTGTGGACTGAGTTTTGGCCTCAATTCCGAGGGGGATGGTGATGAGTGTGCCTGGGGCTGCAGCACCCTGAGTCAGAGCGCCAGGACCTCACTGCGCTGCCCGATGCGCCAAAGTCCAGGCACACCGTGTTTTAGCATGTTTAGCGTGTTGTGCCTCGCAGATGCTGTGCTTTTTTTACAGATTGAAGGCAAGACTCTCCACCAGCCAAAACATTACTGTGCACTTTATTGTGGTGGTCTGGGGTCAAACCCGCACTATCTTCAAGGTTTACCTGTACTAATACTCTCTTTTTCATCCTGGTTTACCCCATGTTCATATAACCCCAAAGGCTAAGCAAGCATCTGACAGAGAATGGGAAAGGGCGGCCAGCAGAGCAGTAGTTCAGAATGACCGAGTAATTCCAAAAATTCAAGAAAGTCATTGTTTCTCAAGCGCCAGTTAAGATTGGGCTGCTGTAGGGTCTGCACGACTTGGAAGCAATTAGAGAGGTTTCCTGGCTTTTCCAGTCTGATGGCTGGAGCTGGTTCCAAGCTCCAGAGTAAGGAGCAGAGGCGTTCAGGTAAGAAATCGTGAGGAGCCAGCACGAGCATCCCTTGCATCGTGAGGAGAGCTGTGTCTAACCTGCCACAGGACCAGCCCACAAATTCAGTTGGACTCTTGTGACACATTAACTTTCTATTACTTCATTGGAGCAGTTCGGATCCGCTTGAAACTGTTTCTTTCACTAGAACTCTGCACTAGTTGAAGCGTTTTGCCCATTTCCTGGCAGAGATCTGAGCTCTCTGGGTAACTTTATTCATGAGAGTGAAAGACAAAACCCACCGTAGCATTGATGAGTCAAAGGCACTGATTTTGTTTTTCTTCCATGCGCTGTGCAAGCTGGCTAATAATGGTTGTAGGCTCGACATCTATTGACAACAGACTTATTTGATTGCTTTTATGCTTGAGTTTCTGAAACCTGATCTTTTATGCGAGGCCCATGGCAGATGTCCTTTGTCAACATCATGAAAATGAGTGATGTAAATGCATGGCTGGAGGATTCCTCAGCAGTGTCTGTGTGTATTTGTTCCAAGGGTGGAGAATGCTGTATAGCAAGCATGTCAAACTCAAAGGCTAACACGGGCCAAATAAAGGAGGCATGCAGCCCACGGGCCGTGAGTTTGACATGCTTGCTATGTAGCAAAGTGCCGGGAGGGTGAAGTCTACAGGAACTAGTAGGTACAGTGATTATTAAAGATCTTATGCTAGTATAGATGGCAACATCCCACTCACAAGTGACATCCCCTTGCCACCACCAGGCTGCCATTACTATGGATTCTAGTGTAAAAAGAACCTGAGACTTTTTGAGAATTTGTGAATTCAGAGGTATAGAAGATGGAAAGAAACTGTGAAAAGCAGAAATAACTTCGGGGGACAGAAAATATGACTAGGCAGACCTAGCCTAAAGACACAGTGAACTTCCTACCCTGAAATGAAAAATAAATCTTCCCCGGTCTTAACTCATGCACCACCTTGTACCACTACACTTTATTGCATTATTGTACGTCACACATGTTAGGGACTCATTTGGAATAAGAGCAGTATTACAGAAACCTGGAGACAGCCATCTCTTTAGCCTTTGTTTGAACATCTTTATTTAAAGGGGTTACCAGTCCTTCATGCAAAAGTCCACTTAATCAGATTGCCTTCCTGGTCCCTCAACATGACCAATTCAACTGAGAGGCAGAAGTTTTGATCTGTAAAGGGGGAGGAAGGGAAGGGGAAGTATGTAGCTTTGGAAAATGGAACACATTGAAAGAGAAGTGGGCTCGCTCTGTAGCATTATCAGGGAGTTAGAGGGGTGAGTATGAGGTCTGTGAGCACCGAGGCATCTGTGGAGACGGGAGTGAAAGAGGGGTACATAAATGGACCTTTGTCAAGAAGAAATTTTGAAATAGGCAGTGTTTCTGGTTTTCCCAGTAGAAAAATGGAAAGGACATTCTTCTCAACAATGTGCTTGTACCACAGACCTCCTTTTTACCAGCCCAGAGAGGATTGTATCAGACACAGCAAACTGAAAAGACAGTTGTGGGTTGCTTTTAAACTTTACCATTAACTGCAGTGTAAAAGTTCCAATCGTGTTGGAAGGCCATTTAGCAGTTTTCTGAGATAATGAAAACATGTCCACAAAAGACTGGTATGTGAATGTTCATAGCAGCATTAGTCACAACAGCCCCAAACTGGAGACAATCCAGTATCCATCACCCAGTGAGTGGTCAGACACACTGGTGTGTCTATACAATGGAATACTACTCAGCAACAAAAAGGGATCGAACTGTGGATATATACAACAACATGCACGGATCGCAGAAATATGGTGCTGAGCCAAAGCAGTGAGACACAAGAGTACATGCTATGCGACCCCGTTTATCTGAAGTTCTGGAACAGGCAGTCAGTCTATTACAGGAAGCAGATCGGCGGCCTTCTGGGGCGTGGCTTGGGGGGATTATTAGCAAGGGAATTTTTTGAGGCTGGTAGGAATGTTTTAAATCTTGATTGTGGGATCATTGCATGGTGTATATACTTGTCAAAATCACTTAACTGTGAATTCAAAATGAGTCTATTTTCAGTCATTGTACCTCACTTGATATTTTAAGTTTTTGTTAAAAAGTAAAGACATTTGTGGCATTCCTTGTAAATATTACTACTAATGATGACCATGTTTCTATAGAAAGATATTAATTTCCAAGGTTAAAAAAATAATTTAAAAATGACTTTTCAGACGATAATCTGTACAATATTGGGGATTATGTGCACTTTTGTGTTATTGGTCCATTTTGATTCTTCCTAAACAGCCTTCTGGGTAATGTGCTATTTTCAGAAAGATTTTGGAGACTTTTTGAAGTGTATGTTTTAACAGGATTTTCCTGTGGATCTTTGGCAAACTTTGCACTTTTATTGTTTGAGGACTATAAATAAAAACGGAGCAGGATTATTTTCTGGCACATTTTCCTCTTGTCCGGCTTCTTTTATGTTAAGTAACTCTTTAGTTCCTGTTGCTCCTGCCTTTGAACTTAGAAAAACAGACTCTCTGTCATGGACTTAAAGTGAAGGGAAAACACATTAAGCGTAGAAGGAGCCTGGCAGGGCAAAGTTCCTGGCTTTTAGTGGGCCATCACGGAAGCAAAAAACGAGGGAAGTTGATTTCCTAATAGATGCACACACAGATCATTGAGGTTTACGGAGTTACCCAAAATGTGTGTTCCTTCTTGGCTTCTCGGGCTCCTGCATCGATGGGTGGTTATTTGGAGAGTCAGCTATTTGAAGAACTCATAGTTTAAGATGTCAAAATTTTGTAGCGATTATCTTGTCAGGGTAAACCAGAATTTGATGAAACCAAAATGAAAGGGAATTAGATGTCTGAAGAAACTCAGAATCTTGTATGTTTGGAATGTAGAACATGAGTTAAAGTAGTTTAGGATGGATCGTTGCACTTATGGTGGGGGGGGGGGGCAGGTGTCTGTTTATCTAGATAGAATTTTGGAGTCCAAGCCCAAGTCCAATTGTTTCTCCAGACTAGAGTTGTCCTATCTTAATAGAAAATTAGATCACAGACAATTCTAAGTTTTCTTCAAGATCAACTTCGATCTTCCGTAATGCTGGTACCTAGGCTAAAGGAACCACTTCACTCTTGAGGGGCCTGGTTTAGGTAACGAGTAGAAATTGCACTAGACTTGGCTTTTGTCCCATGTTCAAATCATGACCCTGCCCAGTACTGTGACCTTGGGCAAGTTAATTCATCTTTTGAGCCTCAGTTAATTCATCTGTAAAATGGGGATATCCACTTGAGTTTCCCCTGGCCTGTGCCTGGCGCGTAATACACTTGGTAAAGCTGAGTTTGTTTCCTTCTTTGTCGGGCAGCTTCCTGGCTCCGGTCTGGATTACATATAGCTGTGTGTCGAGTAGCACCATATTCATGTTACAAAATGCCCGATGGATGAGAATGAGGGGAGAAGCGTTGGAGACCACGTACTAAATTTCTGTTAACCCGTGGCATGTGAAATGGAGGTGGCATGCTTTCATCTCCTGGTTTGTGCTGTCAACTCTGCCTTCACAGTATGTGGCGACATGACTGGAGTTGCATACAGCGGGCTGGGTGCTGAGAATAATGGTCGTCGGAGGCTTGTTACCTCTGATTGCAGTGCAGGAGGGAGAAGGTGTGGTTGTGTAAATGGAGCTTGATGTGCCACGGAAATAACTCAGCAGATTCTTAAAAGGAAAAGAAAAGGAGGGCGGAAAACCCCAACCACCTTCCCCGGCAGTATTTCCTTCTACCGACATTGCAGTACCAGGTAGAACATTCGGTGTCTATTGCTCCAACATTTTGCACTTCCATCAGAGAAAACACTTCACACAAGGAAGGTAATGAACGTTTTTGTGCCACGGTAAAGTATTTGTAAAAGGCATAATGACGTTATGGGTGCTTCCGTTCTCAGCCTCATTCCGGTTGTCTGTATGTGGATGGCATGCCCGTTCCCAGTTGTGGGTCTAGGCAATTGGAGAACGGAAGCAATTACCCAGCTAATGTAAAGAAATCCTGCTAAGGGGGAAAGGAAAGCACCCCCACCCTCTGTCAATTACTCCGAATTGGTGTTTATAGGGAATTAAATTCCCCGGTAATTGCCCACTCTCTCCTGCCTTGGTCTGGTAGAGCCATCATCAGAGGCCTGGGAGCATGCTGGCCGCTGAGTGAGGCCAGTGATCCTGCTGTCAGACACCCACACTGCAGGCGCTGTAGTTGTCCTCCCAGGATTAGCCTTCGTTCTAGGGGAGTAGCTGACCCATAAGAAATACTATAGTGCAAAGCTGTGCTCACTGCAATTTTCTGATCAGTGTTTGTTGTGCAGGAATTCACATGCGATGGCCTACAGGCGTCTGGTGTTAGGTGAGTTTCCTTTCCAGCCTGGACCAGTTCAGGGTGAACTTTCTTCCCAGGAGGAGAGTGTAGAGGGGAAGGTGCTGCAGAATGAGCACAGGACGAGGGGTGCGGACGTGGAGTCTGGTCACAGAACTGCCAGCTTACAGCTGTGCGTCACTTTCCAGGCCTCTCACCTCTTCGGGGCCTCACCTGTCTCGCCTGTGAAGTAGTAGTAGTTAGCAGCTTTCTCATCTGCGATGGTGGTAGCTTACTTTCCAGCCAACTTTCTGAGGGTTTTATAAAAAAAAATAAATGTGACATTTATAGTGGCACATTATAAATGAAGACACCTTCAAAAACAAAGCACTCTGCAAATGTAAGATGTTATTAAATGTAAACTCAATGAGATTATTTCAGTGCTCGCATTAGAGAAACGACGTTTGAAGTCTCCCGGGAGCACACAGGTAATTGTGGAGCTTACATTTCCCTTTGGTGAAGGTCCTTGAGGACAGACAAATACACCGCAGGGCAGGCTGATCTCTGTGAATATCGGAAATGGACTTTCTTTGGCTCCTTTTTTTCCATTGTTTAATCTTATTATCTTTGCCCTTTATTGTCAAGCATTGGGAATAATGGGAAAATTGGAAGATTTTTTTACAAATAGGGAGTAAAAATAAGTTGAAAGACCTATGAGCAGAGAGAAGAGATTCTTTTAAAAATAGGCAATGGTGGCCCTGGCCGTGTAGCTCAGTTGGTTAGAGTGGCCTCTTTATACACCACGGTTGTGGGTTCAATCCCTAGTGAGGGCACATACAAGGATCAACCAATGAGTGCACAAATCAGTGCTTCTCTCTCCCCGCTTTCTTCTCTCTCTCAAATCGATCGATCAATAAAAATAGGCAGTAGTAATTTTAAAATTCCTTTTTCAGAAGTGACAGACTCAGGAATGGAAAAGGGTTGTTAACTTAAAAAAAAAAGTTATCAGCCCTTTGTTTACTTAGGGAGGCACATGGCACAAATAGATTTCTGGGATCCTCGATGGTCTCCGTTACCAGTCACCCCATTCGTGCAACATTGGCACCGTTGGCTCATTGAAAAGACTCAGCGATATCTTGGAAGCCTCATGCCCCTTTATTTTTTCATCTTGCAGGCCATCACAAAGTTCATTTCTGAGATACAATCACTTTGACAAAGCGGGAAAATGGAAGGACTCTTAAAAGTGGGACGCGGAATATCCAGTTTGCAGTACAGACAGCGCAGGCCTGTGCTCGGGGGAGGATGTGGCCATGGGTTTCACTTAGGGACTCCAAGTAAAAGGACAGGGTGGGAAGGGCAGGGAACGCTCTCAGGGAAATGCCGCAGGGGCCAGGTATTGTTAGAAAACCTGGAAAGGGCTGGGCCTCCTGGACCTGGGTCAGGCGCCCTGGTCCTCATGGAGTGCCTTGCTTCCCTGGGGAGTTCCTGTTCCCCGACCAGCTTGCGTCTCCCCTGCCCCTGCCCACCTCCTTAGAGTAGGGGAATATGCGGAGACTCTTCCCAGAGCTGAGGACAGGCAGACAGCCCAGGAAGACTAATAATTAGGCCTTCTTGGAAGGTGTGAGACAAATTGGCAGCATGGCTACTGAGAAAACACAATGAGTCTTTGTTTGCAACTAAGAACACTAGAAATCACTGCCGGTGACCCAGCGCTGGGTGGTTCCGTAGCTAAGGGAGCCTCGCCCTGCCTGTGCCAAGCCGAGCTCTGCGTCTAATTAGACCACTGGTCCACACACACGTTTCTACACCACCCTGCCCGTGGCCCTCCAGAGCATCTCTCTGTTTTGTTACTGCAGTGTTCCGAGTCAACCCAGCCCCCATCCCCCTCCCTTCCCCCTTGCCCACTTTCTTTGGCTTCTTTCACTTTTCTTGGAGGAAGGCTGGAAGCAGCCTCGGTCACGGGTGGTGGCAGATCTGCGGGCTGGCCATCGGAGGATAGCGGCCAAAAAAAGGCCCTCGCCCTGGCTTCTGGCCCCTCTGCCTCCCGACTGCCAGCGCATTTGGTCCCCTGCCTTTGTCCAGGGCAGGACAGAGCACCACCTCCTTGGCTCCCCTTTCCCGTTTGGAAGCCAGAGTCACTCTTCCAATTGGGCAACTGGGAGGTTCTTGTGCAGGCCCCGGCTCGGTGGGAGGACCAGAAGGGGAATCCAGCCGCTGGTGTGTGGAGACTTGGCAGCCTGAATGGGCTGTGCCTTTGTGATCCCTAAGGGAGCTGCAGGGACAAGTGTCTAGAGTTCGATTCAGTGTGCCAGGACCCCCTTTCCTTTCTCCACTTAGACTTTCTGCACAGAAGCTGCTTTTCGCTTGATTAACCGTAACAAACGCGCTTTGGAGTTTTGTATTTTGGAAACCATGCTGCCAGAGAAGAAACATGTCTTTTGTAAAAGCCCCAAATCAATTCCTCCCGGTATAAATGGAGAAGAAAGAATAGAAGGCTTTAATCTATCTTCTTGCCTATTAGTGAAATTCTACTGGGTAACCTAGTTCATCTACATATTAAATGTGCTAGACCTATCTGTGCTCCCCCCCTCTTGTTACCTTGGAAACGATGCCCTTGGCTCAGAAATTGCATGAGGCCTGCTGCAAATCTGCAGCCGGTTTCTTCTCACCGAGAAGGCCGTTCCTGGGGAAAGGTTGGATTTTTCCAGGATGTCTTCAGTAGTTAGTAGGAAGGGGGAAAAGTGACAGATTGATTCTTCTGGTAATATTTCCAGAATACTACTTATGGAGGCAGTTTTACCTAGATTAAAAAGAAAAGTGATAGTGTGGCCTATTTGCCTTCAGACTGCTGTTAAAGAAGAACTTTGCTGGTGCGTTGGGCCGTGCTGACACAGGAAGGATCCTCTACCAATTGACACTGGATTCTACACCTACCATTAGGGAGTCTCGACTCTCACCGCTCTGTTTAGTAGCACTGGTTCTTCCACATTGTTTGTGGTGTTTCATTTTCTCAGGCCAACTCTTCCAGGAGATGGAGAAGCAATAAATAAAAATAGGACTTAGTCAGCAGCCAGAGAGCATAAAATTGGCCCACCTTCCAAGCTGAATATGTAGCCTACATCTCGCGGTGCAGCCAGGAACCCTTACGACCTTCAACAATGTCTCGG
This sequence comes from Myotis lucifugus, assembly GCF_000147115.1. Taxonomy (NCBI): domain Eukaryota; kingdom Metazoa; phylum Chordata; class Mammalia; order Chiroptera; family Vespertilionidae; genus Myotis; species Myotis lucifugus. The sequence goes on from NW_005871356.1 coordinate 1,223,283, forward strand.
CTCACGGCTGAGGAGATCGGCACCCAGAGAAACGAAACAGATTGCTCAAGGCACACGTCTGGTTTTGGGCAGAGTCTGGACTAAAATCAGGTTTTTGACTCCAAGTCTAGTGGCCTTCCCACATCAGCCCTGCCCGAAATGAATCACTGCTCCGAGTTCTGTCAGAGGTGAAGCTGAGTGAAGCAAGTGTGCGAACAAAGCTGTTCTCTGGAAGCTAACCACCAGTCAGCTGGCCTGGGAAACGGTGGGAGGAGGAGGCAGCGTGTCCTCACGTTTTACTCTATTGTTAATCCTCACTGGAGGATCTCTTTTCCATTGCTTTTCAGAGGGAGGGAGGGCTGGAGGTGGGGGAGTGGGGGCTAGAGAGAGAGAGAGAGAGAGAGAAAGAGAGAAACTGATGTGAGAGACAGACATGGACTGGTTGCCTCCTGCATTCACCCTGAGGGGGTCCAGGGAGAGGAGTTAACGGCAACCCAGGTAGGTAGGTAGGTAGGTAGGTGCCCCTGACCAGGAATAAAAACCGTGACCCTTCAGTGCCTGGACTGACACTCTAACCCAGGGGTGGGCAAACTTTTTGACTCGAGGGCCACAATGGGTTCTTAAACTGGACCGGAGGGCCGGAACAAAAGCATGGATGGAGTGTTTGTGTGAACTAATATAAATTCAAAGTAAACATCATTACATAAAAGGGTACGGTCTTTTTTTTTTTTAGTTTTATTCATTTCAAACGGGCCGGATCCGGCCCGCGGGCCGTAGTTTGCCCACGGCTGCTCTAACCACTGAAGACACCAGCCAGGGCCATCCTCACATTTTAAATCTCCTCTTACTGGTGCCTGTTGTTTGTGGAAGGACTTCAGTCCAGTCTGGAGCCTCGGGTGCTCGGAGATAAATTGTCACACATGGGCCTTGCCGGTTCAGCACGTTTGTTTCGCTTGGTCATGCCATCCTTCCCGACTTCCCATTGACCGTGCTGGGCAGTGGCGACAGGCCTGTCGTATGAGGAAACAGGATGCCCTTTAGGCTTTTCTTCTTGAGAACCTGGGACAGGGCAAAGTTAGCCTGAGGCGGTCACAGAATCTTTAAAGAGAGAGACTTTTAGCGAGGAAGTCGGTTTTTTGAGGAAGTAGTGTTTTAATACAGCATAGGATTCTGGTCATGGCTCTGAACTGGAAGGTCTGCAGGTAAAAGAAGGAACTGTGTATATCTTTTGTGTATTTGCTCCTCATTTGTAAATATGTGTTCTTACTTGCTGGTTATTTGTTCGTTCATTCAGCAGTTACCTAGGGGGTGCTTGGAAAGCCAAGTTGAGCATTAAACACAATCTCTGGCCTCAGTAATACTTGGACACAGATGTTTGTTCAGTAACTGGAACATTTTCAACAAAAGGAGATGAACATTTGGACTGCATACATTTAAGGTGAAGGATTGAATATCTTTTTCATAAGATGGCAGTAGTTTAGGTGTCCTTATTATCCTCAGAATAATTCATAAGGTCACTGTAAGGTCTCCCCTCTCGTTTTCCTCTAAACAAGCTCCAGTGCCCGAGGGTGTAGTGGGGCCCCACGGCCTTTGGCTGGGGGTTGAGGGGGGGGGTTATTTGCGATTGGAAGGACGGGCCAGGGAGGGAGCCAGGGCCAAGTGGGCAGAGTTCCAGAGTCTGTATGTGTGTGTCATTGCCACCTCGGTGACCTTTTGACTGTGCATTGGCGATTGGATGAGAAGAGAGCGTGGTGAAGCAAGGAATAACAGCAATAGCAGGTGCAATTTACTGTAGCACCTGCTTGGTCCAGGCTCCCTGAGAGGCACTTTATATACAGGGTAGGGCAAAAGTAGGTTTACAGGTGTGAGTACAAGAAACACCGTGTTTATTCTTGTATCATTCTTTATTATTGTACTAGAGGCCGGGTGCACAAAAATTTGTGCACTGGCGGGAGGGGGGGGGGTCTCTCAGCCCAACCTGTGCCCTCTCACAGCCTTGGGATCCCTCGGGAGATAACCACCTGCTGGCTTAGGCCCGCTCCCCTGGTGGCAGATGGCACGCCTGATCCCATGGTGCCTGCCCCGTCTCCCCCTGTCGCACACGGCAGGCCCGGATCCCTCGCTGGGGCGGGCGGTGGCTGGGGATCGCACTGCCGCCCACCCTCCTGCCCCGGGCCGCACACGGCAGGCCTGGATCCCGCACTGGGGCGGGCGGTGGCTGGGGATCGCGCTGCCTCCTGCACCTCCCGCCATGGGCAGCACACAGCAGGCCCGGATCCCGCGCTGGGGCTGGGGATCGCGCTGCCCCCTGCGCAGGGTGGCGCAGCAGGATCAGCCTGCAGTATGCAAATTTAACAGCCATCTTTGTTGGGTTAATTTGCATACTCTTCTGATTGGCTGATGAGCGTAGTGAAGGTACGGTCAATTAGCATCTTTGTCTTTTATTAGTGTAGATTTTCCACACAAACAACTGTACACCTACTTTCGTCCCACCCTGTGTTATCTCACTTATTCCCCTTACCAGCCCCCTGAGGGTGGGCTAGTTATGTATTCCCATGTCACCAGTGAGGGCACCAGTGGCGAGAGGCTCAGCAGATGGGCAGGTCCTAGGGCCACATGGTGGGTGGAGCAGGCGTGTGAGTGGGGCTCCCTGCTGTCCAGCCCACCAGCTCTGGCCTTCACACAACACTCCTTCCTCTCTGAACAAGTTGAAAATTTGCGAAGACCATGGGGCTAATTCTCTTCCTACTTTCAATCCTTACAGTGGGATCTCTGTGGGCCCTAAAGGGGAAATGAAATGAAGACAATTATGGCGGAGGGTCAAGAGTAAAAGGAAGAATCTCGGACCAAACTGGTAAAGTGAAGTAGAAGTGAACCACATACTTGGCTTTGACTTCCAACCCACTTTCCTCCGTTATTTCGGGAGACAAACTGAATGTGGGTTGCGGTGAGGGTGGTGGGAGTAGGAGGTGGTGATTTCTGGATAAATAGAACATTCCATGTTCCAGGTAAAACGACACCTGCCCCTCTTTTTGTGCAGTACCAAGGAGTACGTTTTGCTTTCGTCTCATGTAGGGAATTCACAACTCGTGGTAGTTATTTGTCATCTTTTGTGGGTAACCTGAGCATGCACCCTTATTCTAGGGAGCCATCATAAGCCCTGTCTTCGGAGGGCTGGCTGTTGAATGAAGGGGCGAGTGGTACCATGCAGTGGGAGGCACGGGTAAAGAACACACTGTGACTTCTTATTTATTTATTCATTCATTTACTTATTCATTTATTTATTTTAAAGTATATTTTATTGATTTTTTACAGAGAGGAATGGAGAGGGATAGAGAGTTAGAAACATCGATCAGCTGCCTCCTGCACACCCCCCACTGGGGATGTGCTTGCAACCAAGATATATGCCCTTGACCAGAATTGAACCTGGGACCCGCAGGCCGACGCTCTATCCACTGAGCCAAACCGGTTAGGGCATGACTTCGTATTTAAACCTTAGTGATGTGGAAAACGAGCGAGGAAAGATATTTTGGACCACGTTTTACGAAGATCTTGAGGAGCTCCTCAGATAATTGCTCTGCAGAATTGTTTGCCACAAGACTTGCGACGTTAAGCTGAGATTCTTGGCGGCGAGGCTTCCGTTCGGATCTGTGTGGGGAGTGCCTTCCTGCACTTGCTATCAAAGCTGGAGGCAGATCTCTTCTGCACGCGTCTCCATCTCATCTCCTTTACTAGGGCACGTGCAGCGTGTGTTTATTTTCTTGCCTGTTTGCGTGGATTTGATCCTAGAGAGCATCGCCATGTGAACCCCATTACTGGAGGTAATCACTTTTGGCTGGACTTCCAGGTCAGCACCCGCGTTTTTCCTTACTGGGCCCCTACATGACCTCAATTTCTAGTCAGTCTTGTGAAAAATAATGTAATTTGGTTTTGTACAGTGTGGGTCCTTTAGACAAAAACCACATTTATAGGCAGATTACTGGCGCTACAGGTTACTTCAAAGCAATTTCTAGTGCTCTTTTTCGAAAAACATAAAAGTCAGTGGAGCTGAAGAGGAGGGGAAAGAATTACATTTTTCTTTTTAATGTGCAGCAAAAGATGCACTAATGATGCAATTACAGTATATTAAGTAGTTAATACAATAACTGCAAAGTTAATCCACTTTGGACTTTGTGCTGTCCTTGTTTGTGGAGTAATGTAATTGTGACAGAGCAATTAGAACCCTGCAGAGGGATTAGCAGTAATGACTGGGAGAAAAGAAGGCGGGGAAGAACCGAGTTGCCTGAAGACAAGGGCAGTTTTGGAAAGTGGAGAACAAACTTTTTTTGGAAAGTTTTCTGAGGCATGGAATTCCTTGAGTGTGGTTTTTTGCTTTCCTGCCTCTTATTATTCATTTTCACATCTGCCAGTGATAATCAATTGGGTCATACAGGTAAAATGCATGAGAAATGATGGCGTTCCAGGATGGAAGAGTGATGTTCCATCCAAGCCACCAGCCCTCAATTGGGGCTTTGCTATGTTCTCAGAAAGGCTTTCTTGTCGTTGTAATTTGGTTATTAAACTGTATTCTTGGCCAAACAAGTATTGGGTTTTATATGAGAGCATGGCCGGCCTCTCGGGGCCAACCAATTGTCCAGTTAATTTTTCTGACGCCGTTTCCTGGCTCTGGGCTTTTTAAGGCTCAGCCCATATTTCCAGATTGAAATCATTCACTTTGACCCAAATAGGAGGGAATTGAGAAGAGGAGGAGAAAGTGAAGACACAGCCGGAATTCCCGTTTTCCACAGAAATTCAGTTGGAAGAAACTTCGGGAAGCAGATGAGGGTGGCCCTGCCCTTCACCACAGCCCCGCCCAGGAAGCAGAGAGGACGTACTCTTTCTATCTCTGTACACCTGGCTGACACTGTCAGTATTCTGAAGTGGCAGGTTTCTCATTTTGGAATTGAAAAGTAGGCTTTTATATTAAACTAGATGCCCGGTGCATGAAATTTGTGCACAGGGGCGGGGGGGCTCCCTCAGCCCGGCCTGCGCCCTCTCGCAGTGCGGGGACTCCTTGCTCCTTACCGCCTGCCTGCTCGCTGCTCCGTAGTGCTGCCACAGAGGTGGGAGTGGCTCCCGCCACCGCTGCTACACTCGCCAGCCGTGAACCTGGCTTCTGGTGGAGCGCACTGACCACCAGGGGGCAGCTCCTGCATTGAGCATCTGCCCCCTGGTGGTCAATGCACATCATAGCGACCAGTCATTCTGGTTGTTTCGATCTAATGGTCGCTTAGGCTTTTATTATGTAGATTTAAAAAAAAATTTTTTTGTTTTATTTATTTGTTTGTTTACTTATTTTATTATAGAGATTTTAAAATATTCTGTGGTTTGTCTTTAAAATCAAAGTCCTCAATTTATTCATGAATAAATTAGACATCATTTCTGTTTAAAAAACATCATTTGTTGCCCGGCCGGTGTGGCTCAGTGGTTGAGCATCAGTCTATGAGCCAGGAGGTCATGGTTTGATTCCCGGGTTGCAGGCTCGATCCCCAGTGTGGGGCATGCAGGATTCTTTCTCATCATTGATTGTTTCTATCTCTCCCTCCCTCTTCCTTCTTCTCTGAAATCAACAAAAATATATTGAAAAACAAACAAAACAAAAAAACATCATTTGTCCTTTAGTGTTACTTGTCTTGGCCTTATGGCTGTGGTCTTGGTGTCCTGGTGTCTGCTCTGCTCTCCTCGGCTGCCTGCAGCCTTCCCCAGGTTGAGCTGCCCTGCTGGCCTCCACTGCTCTGTGCAGGACGGTGGAAGCAAGTGTAGGCGGGCTTCCAGCCTGCCTTGGCCGTCTGAGCTCTGGGTTATTTTATCCTCAGGATCTTTCCAGTTTGCATCAGAGTAAGAGAAGTCAGTGGGACAGCTCAGCCGACTGGAACCAAGCAGTCTGGGTCAGGTAATGTTTCCATGGACTGTTTCGCTGGGTCCGATGGGCTTGTCTGTGCAGCCGGCATCCTCAGCCCCCATCCGCTCGGGCCTGATCATAGTCAGTGTCACGACCTACGATAGTTTCTTGGAGACGTGTGCGTGTAGAATCTACGTGTAAATGTGCATGTTTACTATTTTGATGGGCAAAAGCTTATTTTTCTTAAAGAGGATGGTGGAAATTTTTATAACTAGTATTTCTATTTTCTGTGGGCAAATAGGAATGCAAATTTTTTCCTAGACAAAAACCTGGAGAGAATCACTAATGGAAAAAAATGCTGTTGTGTACTGTTAAAAAGTCACAAAGCAGATATCCTAGCCAGTCACCATATATGCATATAAAGTCTTTTAAACGATGGTTTAAACATCCTTTAGATCAGTAGTTTTTTTTAAAAAAAAAGTCTTTATCTGACATCTAAATACAAATGTGTGAAAAATGTCACATAAATTCTCACATAAAATTTCACGGAATAATTGCAACCAAATTATGTGCTTTTTTTCACGGACATTGTTTATGACGATCTGACCTGAGTAAACATAACCTGGGAGCTTTTGCCTTCCGTAGCTAAGCCTAAATGCCATCCTGACGCTGCACACTAGCCAGGAGTAGAGAAAACTCTACATTGGTAATGGGGTAAAAGCCTTAATGTTGAAGTAAGTTCTTGTAATGCAATTTTCTTGTCTTTCTTATTTTCTTACAATTTTAGTGGGAAAACTAATAACAATGTTATTTGAAAGAAGTGGTTTAAAATAAATTTCATTTAACAGAAAATGAATCTCTGGCCTTTGGTTAAACATTGATTTACTCAGTCCCTCTCTCCCCTCCCCTCCCCTCCTCCCCGCCCCCTTCCCTCCCTCTCTCTTTTCCTGTGTGAAATGCTGGCCTTGGGCACAGGGTTGTGGAGGGTGAACATTTATTTTCTGCCTTTGATTGAGGTTTTGACCCAGGAGGAGGAAACTGTGGGGATGTGGAAGAATGCCAGGATGAAGCCAGGAGCCTGGAGGGCCAGGGCTGGCCTGGGCTCCCTGGGCATGCAGCACCATTGGAGGTGGTCCTGGAGGTGGCCATTGACAGGGCCCTTTCTGGGGACCTGCGGGCGGCAGCTTCATGTAGAGCAGCGGTTCTCAACCTGTGGGTCACGACCCCTTTGGTGGTTGAATGACCCTTTCCCAGCGGTCGCCTAAGACCATCCTGCATATCAGTAATTTACATTATGATTCATAACAGTCGCAACGTTACAGTTATGAAGTAGCAACGAAAATAATTTTATGGTTGGGGGTCACCACAACATGAGGAACTGTATTAAAGGGTCGCGGCATTAGGAAGGTTGAGAACCACTGCTCTAGACCCTTTCAGCTGGTGCCTGTGGAGTGGGGCACAAAAATGTAACTTTTCCTTCCACCTTCTGAGTTCCTCTTGCTGGACCAGTAATCAAATGAACACGAGACAGATCCACAGGAGGAGATGTCCAGGTGTTTACGGATGTACGTTCGGCGGTGTCATAAGGTACGAGACCCAAAGACACATTGGGCAGGTGAGGTTCATATGTCATTTTGGACAAAGCAGCAGGGGAGCAGGGGCCAGGGATTTCGAAGGGAAAGCACACAATTCGCAGGTGAGTTGCAGGTGGTAAGCCCAGCACAGCGGAGCACAGGGGATCTAGGGGACAGCTTTTCCTTGGTCCCTCCCTGTCTGCCGCACTTAACTCACACCTGCTGAGGGGCTGCACAGGAGTGGGTGTGCTGAGGTCCCCTTCCTGAAGCAGGTTTTCCTGCCCGAATCCTAAGGCAGGAAAGGAGGAGGGTCCGAGGTTCTTTGTGAGTCTTTTGTTTCTTAGTAACCAGCTTAAAATCAGTACCCCAAAAGGCACCTCCTGGGGTGGCAGAATCCAGTTCCCCTCCGTGGGGAGAGGATTGGCTTAAAGAAGGATCTTATTCAGGTTAGAGGAGAGGATTCCTGAGATGGTCGGAGGAGGGCTGGGGGTGGAGGTGTGAGCTTACTTCAGATCTGGAAGGAGGAAGTGGCCCTGTCCCTCTGAGAAAATGGTGTTCGGAACAGTTTGCTATTATAGTGGAATGGTTGTGTAACAAGGGGACATTCCCTCACTCACTGGGGAGAATAGAGAAGAAGGTTGGAGTAGGGCTGGGTGTATAGTTCTGTTGACACCTCTGGGTGCAGTATGCGGGGAGGACCCTTGTTTCAATGCGTGTTTCTTTCCAATGCTCAGCAGTCCCGTCTAGTCCACTTAACTCACGGTATTCTGCAGTCAGTTTTTAAAAACTCAAATCCATGCCCTGGCAGGTGTGGCTCAGTTGGTTGAGCGTCATCCCAGGCACTGAAAGGTCACCGGTTCGATTCCCGGTCAGGGCACATACCTACGTTACAGGTTCTATCCCTGGTTGGGGTGTGTATGGGAAGCAGCTGGTCAATGTATCTCTCTCACATTGATGTTTCTCGCTCTCTCCCTTCCTCTCTCTCTAAAGTCAATAAAAATATATAAAAGTTTTTTTAAACAAAAAATTCTCAAATCCAGTGAGTGTGGATTTTCTAGATAAAGGGGGCTCATCTGAGCTTTCACAGGGAAGGGATTATGGCTTTTACTTGCATCTGATCCCCAAAGCTTAGCACAGGTTTGGAGATTAATAAATGCTAGTAAATACTAGTACAAGAAAAGAAAAACAACTCCTGGGGTTATTTTGGGGGTAAGAGCTAAGAGGGGAATTCATTTTTGAGTAGATAAACCGAATATAATTCCAGGATTATTTTCTCTTTAAGTATAAGCGCTTGGGGAGCCTGAGTGAACTTCCTTCACAGGTGGGTTGGCTCTGCAGGAATAAAGATTATGGCGTTTCCAGCTCATGTTCCAAGTTCGTGTCTCAAGGGCAGGTTCAGGGAGACGTGGGACTGCACACACAGCTTTGCATAATTGATTAACTCTGCATAGCTGTTTGCCTTTCTTTCCTAAAATAAATTTCATTTTCTAATTAACTCTCCAGAATTCATAAGTGCCAAAACCCAGGATGTGTATTCAATCTTGTGATCTGAAGTGATGTGGCCAGCTCCTTGAAAAGGGCTAATTAACGATCTTGCGTCTCTCAGGGCATTCTTAGTTCCGGAATTGGTAAACAGGTCTCTGAAATAAGCTAATATTTACTTATTGTTCACCGTGGGCCAGGCATTGTACTGAAGACTTCACCTTATTCCCTCCTTTGATTATTTTATCATCACAAGCACCCCAGGAACTGGCACTGTGTCTTCATTTCTCTCGCTGAGAACCGATTTTCTACGTAGTGAAGTCCCTCGAAGTTGACAGTGAATAGTAGCGCTGGCTTTGAGTTGAAACAGGCCCTGGAAGGCCAGCCAGCGTTGCTTCTTTTCTTCCAGGCGGTCCCGTGTTCCCCGGAGTGGCCTCATTTCTGCTCTCTGTCATGCTAGCGCCCTTGTCAGATGTGATAAACAGCATCGAGTGGGACAGTACCGATGAGTAGCCCGCGACACCATGACACAGGTTGAGAGAGGTTTGGCAAATCCTATCACTTGCATAATGTTCGGTTGTGACCACGTCATGCACTGGGGGCCCGATTTAGAGCAATACTACAAGGGGAAGGTTTGTATTTTACACCAGCAGAGACCCTGGGGCTGGGAGAAGTCGCATCATGAGTGGACTTGGAGTTTCAGAGGGTGAGGGGCGGGGAATTAAGGATTCTGGCTGGCGAGGCTCTTGGAAAGTTTTAAGGGGAATAAACATTTTAAATTCACTGCATCAGTAACTTTTGGATGAGGCATCTGGGTACCTCATAATACGTAAATGTAATGTGTGAGCACGGGGCTCAGGAGTGGGAATGAGCCGCAGCTCTCTTCTGTATTAACAGCAATATGAAAAAGACAGAGGATGAAGGATTTTTTTAAATTGAGTTCTAGATTTTGGTTTTTATTTTAAAGCAGAATATAAAACAGTTTTTTTCTCCCATCTCCATGACTACCAGGATAGGAGACTTAATAAAAAGCAATAGCTATGTTTATGCTCGAAAAGAAATCATTATTAGTCATGACAGTTTTTGAGTCAGAGTGTCTAGATAATCAACGATGATCAATGTATTCAGATAATCTAATTTGGTTGATGTACAACTGTTAATATTCTCCTTTCTACAAAAAGGCAGAATTTGTGTTAATTATAGACCTGGCAGTACAACCTTAAGTAACTTTCGCAGCATTACAGATTGAGCTTTGAGTTGATGGTATAATTTGAAGTTTTAAACACATTGGAAAAGTGGCTGTGTGCACGCAAATGGAGGGAGAAAGAAAAAAATTAATACTGTTTGGTTTTTTAAAAAAATGCTCTTGTACGTAATGTGACTATCTAGAAGGTGAAAGAATACACTAAGGCTTCAGAGACAGAGGAAGGAAATAAAATAACCTTTCTTTTTCTTTCAAGGCAGATGGATGGGGATGGCATTGGATACAATATTCAGGATATTGTAATTTCTAATGAAAAAGTTCCCAGAATAGTCTGTGAATATTGTGTAAGGTGCTGATTATTTAGAAATCATTTCCCATATTTTTATCTTCCAAATACTGGTATCTGTGTACCCACACCTTCTCATGGTCGGTTGGCACTTGGTGTTTTCCATTGGCTGCTGCACAGCGAGCGTTTCCCTGGGGAACTCTGGCTGGCGCTCAGCGCTCCAGGTCTCCTCTGCTCCCTGCCTGCCCTGGGCTTTCCCTTTGTTCTAGAACATTCTGGCTTCCATCCTGTTCACCCAGCGAACTCTTCATCTCTACAGCACGCTCATTTTTTTAGATGGATTTTAATGTATTGGAAAGTGGGCAGCGATCGCTTGAGCTGGATTACAGATGTCGGCTTTGTTGAGCAGAATGGTCTCCAATCTCTTCAGTGATGTTATCATTATTTCGTGTCCCTCAGGGGTCAGGATTTTGGCTGAGCACCCTTCATGTTTTCACATCAGATTTATCGTCACCCTGGCGGGGAGGTGGCGTTCTCATTTTAGAAAAGATGACATCGGGGCTGAAGGGAAGCTACGAGGTGGAAGTGCTTCTGTCTCCTGTCCTTAGCTCACGCTACCGTTTCTTCCCACGGTGGCTCACTAGGGCTCTGCCACGGACGAGGGGAGAAATCTTGCTGGGGCGTTTGATGAAACACCACAGCTTGTGCTCATGATGAACAAGGCCCTGTTACACTGGAAATAGTCCTTGTAAGACCCAGTCCTGAAATACCTTAAGTTAAAGAGGTCCCTGGAGAATGCCCAAGGTCTCTGAGGGATAACTGTTCAAAGTAGAGCAAGAGTTAGTCTTACATCGTATGCCTAGGAGTAAGGGAAATGGACTTGGTGTGGAAGGGAGCATGCCTTTAACCAAATATCTGATCTGTGAGGAGAGTCCTGTCCACTGTTAACAGTTGGTAAATTTAGAAAAAAAATCAATGCTACTCATGTTTAATAGGAGGTGAAGTATGATGTACTAAAACCCCTAGAGGTTGGAGAGGTTGATTACTTTGGTGACAGGGGCTCACTTAAGGATGAATGAGTCAAGGGATCTACAAGGTTGAAATCTCTCTTCCTTGCACCATTAAATTCCCTTCAAGTACTCTCCCAGGCCACATGGAATCATTAGCCGTGCAGAAAACGCTTGGCCTTTTTAAAAATGATGATATTGTGGCCAGTTTTGTAAACATGATTTATGCTCGACTCTGTGTAGACCAAGTCTGCTGACGAAGGCCTGGTTTTTCTGGGTCTTACAGGTGTTAACGACCCACTTCTACCACGAGAGTCTAGCCTTCTTGAGCTATCTAAATGCGTTAGTGTAATTTTAAACCGTAGGCACGTTTTGGGGATACTTTTTCTTCCTATTTTGTTTAAAAAGTACACTACATCAAACTAAAATCCAGAACATTTTGTACTACTGCTTCGTATAAAGATTGTTCAGTCATCGCTGGTGAGAGAACAATGGCCAACAGTTTGAGAACCCTTGTCCTCATACATCAAGAGAGCATTCGGTGACAGCTGTACTGATTCAAATGATGGTTTTCGTTCATCTGTAGCTGTCACCCACATTGGAGTGGAGTTACTCTGATTGAAAAGTCGGTATCTGATGACGTGTCGTGCCAGTGCAGCGGACAGTAGGTGGGAGAGTTGTTTGTAAGATTCCTTTTCTTGTCGTATCACCAGGCGAAACCGCAGGGGGGAACCAGGGCCCCAAACCTGTCTGTCTGTCCGCCCAGGGTCTCCTGGGAGAGCCTTTTCAAACATTGATAGAAATCGTTAGGGTTGTTTGGGTTGGAAGTCATGGGTAAAGCATAAGCAAAAACAAAATAAAAATGTTTGGTGGTAACGGAGAGGCCTGTGCACCCCCAGCAGCCCCTCCACCAGAGGAAAGATAGGTTTGTAGCATTTTCCTTGTGGGGAGGAGTGGATGTTACTCCGGCTCAGCCAGGGATGAAGCAACATATGGTTAGTTTTATGAGGACTTAGAGACAGATGGTGACCTCCAGGCCAATTATGCAGTGGGCAGAGTTCTCCAAACAGATAGCGTGATTGGGACACGGCTCTTCGTTAGGCGGTAGGCAGTCTGGGCTGTTGGTTGTCCACATCTCTCATACCTTACCTTTTCCAAAAATAAAACTTAATATGTTTAAATATATAAAATTTAAATATATAACACTTAATATATATTAAAATACTTAATGGTTTAAGGAGTCATAATATAAGGTAGGGGATATTTGGATACACTATGGCATTAGAATCTATCATAATAAAAGTGTAATATGCTAATTAGACCTAACAGCCAAACGACCTTCCTGACGTCCTTCCAGACATCATTCTGGACAACCTTCCGAACAAAACCAGGGCTGCGAGGGCGGCTGTGAGGTCCGAGCCCCTTGCATGAATTTCATGCATCGGGCCTCTAGTATCTAATAATAAACACTCAAGTTTTTGCTATTAACTATTACACATTTTTTTTATTTTGTTTATTGTTTTAAGTAAATTAGGAGAACGTGTGAAGGGAAACTAAGGTATCAAAGTACACACTGGTGGGTGGGTGAACTTGCTAAAAGTGAGTGCAGATGTTTTCTGAGCTTCCTATTAGCCAGTGCAAAAAGGGAAACATAGCCTGCCTCGTGTTACATAATCCATGATACTACTTAGAGAAGTCATCCTGCCTGGTGAAATTGAGACTGTGTGAAAAAGTAGGGAACGGCTCTAGGGACGGCCCTACAGTAAGGAATTTTTAGGGCAGCTTCCTCTAATGTTCTTCAACATTGGCCAGTGGAACAACCAAAAAAGCGTGTCTCGGTAATAGCAGTCTACCAGAGACAAAGCAATTTTAAAGGCGTATTCTATAGAGTGTGTAATGGCAATATGTGTTCCCAAATCTCCCCGTTTTACTCGTTTGTAAACAGAGCTAGTACATTCTAATGAGGCCGGGGTGGAGGGTGGGGACAGGGGAGAAGGTATGAGCTCTAACCAAGACTCTATTTTTGCCTTTTGATATCTGTCTCTGCTTTTTTTTTTTATGTCTTTCGTTCCATGCTCTTAGCTCTATTTTCCTGTGTGCCTCTGTTGACCCTGTCATGGTGATTGAGGAAGATCCTATGTCTTTCCAAAATGTCAAACTTTGTTGGCTCTAGAATATTTTCTTTGGTTTATACACTTGACATTATTGTTCTTTTGGAAAAGTCTATTGGGTTGCAAGATGAAAATATCCTGTAATTATCTTGCTTTCTAATTTTGTGATTTCTTAATCCTCAGTGAATGGGAAATTAAACTGTTCATATGAATTGCAGTTGGGGATTTATTCGCGATGATGGCACTAGATGAGTGTGTGGTCTTAGGCAGTGCCTTACGGGTGTGGTTTTTGGCCTGGATGTTTGATGTTAGCTTTCCCCTGGCTGTCACAGATCTGGAATCTACCTTTATTTTATTATTGGGAGTTTTCTACACATGCTGATGCAATCTCTCAGCTAAAATAATATTTTCCAGTCCCCTTGCTATTTCTTTTCCACCACTTATGGAGTGAAAGGAAGTAAAATTAGATACAATTTGATGTCTGATTTAAAATCAACATTTCTGTAGAGTCAGAAATTCAACAACATAAAAAAAATAATATTGATTTTTCTCTTTAAAAATGATTTTCTCTCTTTCAGCAAAAAAAAGTTTGATTCTCTCCCCCCAGGTGTTTATTATTTTAGATGTTCCCATTATATTCTGTGCAGTCTCCCCTCCCCCTCCATAGCACCTACATTCTCTCCCCCATAGCACCTGCATTTGCTATCAAATAATAAATTAACCGGTCTGTCAACACCATTAGATGGTCAGCTCTTTGAAGGCAGGGACCCCTGGTGACTGGTGGAGTAATATCTGACTTATTGTAGACACTCAGTAAATCTTCATGAATGAAGAGAAGGACCCACACCATAATGAATACTTTCATGCTCACAACCAGTCATTGGGTTGGACACAGCTACTACAGTGTCATCTCAAATGAACATCTCCAGCCACATCTAGGTTCAACAAACGCCCCTGGTTTTAGAGCTGAAAGCTCCACTCTGAGTTCCTGGAATTGAAAATCTGAGAGTCATCTTTGCATCTCTTTTGCCCCCTTACATTTCTTTTATGTTTTCCTCCCGAAACCCCTCCACTCTTATTGTCTTTATTCTAGTTTACCCTTTTGGTCACGTGTAATCTGGCCTTGCTGACACGACTCCCCCCGTTCCCCCAGCCGCCCTGTACCCCGCTGCTCCCAGCCTGGGCTGCCTCCAGCATCCCTCCACGAGGTCGCCCTTGTAGTGGTCGGAGTGGATTTTCCCTGGAAGTTGTGCAGAGCAGCATAATCCAGTGGCCATCCTTGGTCGCTTGATGACCCTCAGCTCCGTAGGCTCAGACAGAGGTTGATGAGTGTAACAGGCGTTCGTCGTGTCAGCAGGTTCAGGAAGTAGGTATGTTGCCAGCTTACTGACTTACTATGAGATTAGAACTGATTCTGTGTTCCATTTCGTGGCCCGGGATGCTAATGTGGGAACAACCCGGGCACATTCATTCTCTTCCTGTAACCAGGCCTGCGTGGGAAGCCAGACCACACAACCAGAGGCTCCGTTGGCCAGCCTGGGATAAAAACAGAGAAGTTAAGTGTCAAACGACATTAGGTTAAGTCCGAGGTGTCCATGTCACAGTCAGGCAGGCCACTGGGAATACCCACAGGCCGCTGGCTTCACTGCCTGCACCTGCCCCACGGTGGGGCTGCCTGCCCTGGTGGGTCCCGGACCCTCCCAGGACTAAGGACGGTGCCTGCAGCTCTCTCGTGATCTGTGGCTCTGAGTGGC
>NW_005871356.1:1238660-1288879 GCF_000147115.1 Myotis lucifugus
CAGTATTATTGCCTATTTCAGAGCCTCACTACCTTGTTGGAAGTCTGTTTCCCGGCCTGGCCCCGAGGTGCTGTCAGCCGCCTGAGCCTGATATCCAGCCTTGGGATCTGCTCTTCCCCCTGCTAATACTCGGCCCAGAGCAGGAGCCCCGGCTTCAGCCACCGGGTTTCTGCTGGGGTGTCCTGGGCTCTTACAGTTTGTCTTGTCTATCTCATAGGTGTACTGTCGGGGCCAAATAAAGTGATACCTCTTCATTTATGCATCTCACACGGGTGAAGCGGCTTCTTTTTTTAAGCTATCGTGTGTTGAGCATGGCACTTTTCGTAATTATTCCACTTAGTCTTCTTTGAAGCAGGTACTACTCTTATCCCCATTTTACAGAGGAGAAAATAAAGCTCAAAGGGGTTCCTTTTTGTGCCCAAAGTCTCAGGATGGAGGAGGGCTGCCTGGGTCTGTTTGACTCCTTTAATTTGCTCTGAACTTCCGGTGCCTCTGCTCCATCAGGCTGGATTCTCACTCACCCCAAACTCATTTCTGCATTGCCATTGCTGCCCCTCCATTCCGGCCAAGAGCCACAGAGCCACCCACCTCTCCACACCCCTTCCAGCTTGTACCCGCTTTCTGTCCTTCCCTCTCCAGCCCTCTTTGCCCAGCATCATCGCTGAGCCCCTGTGGTACTTGAGGATGTACCGGAGTCAGAGCCATCTGGGATTATATCCAGGCTCTGCTGTGCTGCTCTGGGTAAGTCAGCCAACCTCTCTGCGTCACTGAAAAAATGGACCTCACAATGACAGTTGCCTCTTTCAGTGTCTGGATGACTTCATAAAACAGTGTGTGGAAGTTTTTGTCAGTGGCTGTTCCTGTGTTCCCTCAATAGATCAGCTACTTTCAAATTTATTTTTACTTTGGCCCACAGTGAGGAATATATTTTAACATCATGACCTGATGGTTGCAAACACACGTTTGAATCAAGCATTCCACAAGAACGTTCTCCTTCCTCTTCTCGTGTGTGTGTGTGTGTGTGTGTGTGTGTGTGTGAAAAACAATGCTGATTTTGACCCATTTAGTTGATTTTTTAAGTGCCCACTATGGAAGACTACCCACAGTTTGGAGAAAGCCATCTGGCCTCGATGACAATAAGCCCTGTGAGGTCAGAGAGAGGATTTCACCCTTCTGGGTCCCCATGAGCCTAACCGGTTACAAGCGGCTCAGTCCGTTCCGGTTGATGGGTTTCCATGCCAATTACACAGCCATTTATTGAGTGCCCCTTCTCCGGGATTGGCCAGCGAGACCCCAGGGCAGCTTTGTTTCTGCTCCGCGCAGGAGCCGGCACCCTCCTGAAGACGCGGGGCTGGCGCCTGCACTTGGCGTGGAGGCGGCCGCACAGCTGCGTCTGTGACAATCGGCCACAGTGTTGGATTCCTCCTCTCCAGGCCAAGGCACGTCCGTGGGCCCGGGGGGATGAGCAGTGTCGGGTCTTGAGTCTCTTGTTCTGCGTGCTGTGCCTCTGCTCAGGGCCACGCACCCACCTGTCCAGAGGCCGGTGTCTCTGTTGGCATCCTGTGTTCCCAGCTGTGCCGGCCTCCACCGCCTCGGAGCGCAGCTCAGCCGTGTGTGCGCCGCCTGCCTGCCTCCCGGCATCCAGGCTTCCAGAGCGAGAGCCTCTCACGCGTACATCCCGGGGCGGGTGCAGGAAACAAGCCTGGCGCTGTGGGTGCCCTGGGCACCCGATTTTGTCAGCCACTTCACTGGGTGCTGGCCTGGGCTTCCTCCGTGCGGGCCTCTTTTCCTTTCCAGGGCTGCGCCAGCTGGGCCTGGGCTGATGTCCGAATCCCATGGTCTGGCTCTCGCCCTTGGTGGTGTTCTCAGGGGCAGCATGCGTTCCTACCGCCGTCCTTTCTGATGCGAAGGCCTTTTCATGCATAGATGTGTTTTTCCCTAGGAGGTTTGTTTAGGCGGATGCTTTTTTCCTCCCCCAGGCGTTTACGCGCCAAGTCAAATACCGGTTCCCAGCCACTTTCAGGAAAATGCTGGGCCTTCTCTTTGTTTGTAGTGCAGTCGGCACATACAGCTCTGGTTCTGTTCCAGTCGTGGCAAATGTCACCTGCTTCTCCCGACCCTTGACGCGTTTAGAATGGTTAGCACAGACGATAAGCGCTCATAATCTCAGGAGCCAGAGGAGGGGAAGCTGTTTCCCATCGTTTCCCTAAAGCAGCCCTGGCAGCCCGGCCGCCTCGCCTCTCCTCTCAGTTCCCATCCGCATGCATCCAAGAAGCGCTCTGCCATTTCCTTCGCACTCAAGCCAAGCAACTCTCCCTTCCATTTCCTTTTGGCTTCTGAACTGCTCGCTTGGCTTTTTATCCAGTTCGTGTTCAATTGCTTCACGATTTTGTGCCGGGAGAGCCTTTGGCATACAGAGAAGCGTTGCTTTTGTGATTGGACCGCTTCACTGCCGCGGCATCTGTTTACGTCGGAGTGGGCACGCAGGTGAGGATGGCCTGGCCAGGGGAAGGGAGAGAACAGGCCAGGCTGACCGTGGGAAGGTGTGATTCACTCAGCAGAGAAGTTGTGAGTATGACTTTCAAACAGCCCTGGGGGCCTCGGGTGCTTGTGATGAGGGCTACAGAAAAGGAGGCAACTGCCACCCCTGGAAGTATAACTTTCCTACTTCAAAGCAGGCTGGATTTAACACGGAGCAATGAAATTAGGTGGGGACGAACGAAGTCACATCGACAACAGCATCTTTAATCATTGTTCTTTTCGGCAATTTCATTTCAGGAGGGTTAAGTGAATTTAGGAAATCCATTATGTGGGGAGAGTTTTCTCTACCGGTAAGTGTGGGGTCTATTCTGTGTCTGTATCCCCAGTTCTTTAAGACCCCCCAAATGGAATGAAAAGTTGCTTAAATGTTCTCCTGCAAACTCATAAGAGCAGGAGTTCTGACCCACGTGGGAAATACATTAGGAAATAGATAAATATCTTTCTAAATCCTATTAAAATGCTCAACAGTTATATGAAACATGCAAGTGTATACATATTTTATTAAATAAATTTTTATTGATTTTGAGAGAGAGAGGAAGGGAGAGGGAGAGAGAAAGAGAGAAACATCAATCAGCTGCCCCTGCATCTCTCAACTGGGGATCGAGCCTACAACCCAGGCATGTTCCCTGACCAGGAATCAAACCAGTAACCTTTTGGTGCATGGGAGGACACCCAATCAACTGAGCCACACCAGCCAGAGCAAGTGTGTAAGTATTTTAAAATGTAATTGACATGCGGAAATTGGATGTCCCTGCAATTTTAATAAACCATGTTACTCCCCAAGAGGGGGAAAAAAACACCCTAAGTGTCCAAGGGAAAAATGCCCTTTATCTACTCATGCAAACAGTCCCCTTGTTCCTAGCTGTCACAAGGGACATGGCGCGTCATATTGTGCTGGGTCCAAGTTCACGAGAAGCAGGTTTGTATGTGGCAGGTAGTGGGAAAGTGATTTATGTTCCATGAAAATCCATTCAGCGGGGGTAGCACTGCTGGGCATGTGACACCGAAGGGGGCCCTTGTCTTCACACTGGGGGACAAAAGGCTTCAGGGACTGGAGGTGCTGATTTGGGATAGCGATAGCCTGTCTCCCTTTCCAGTCAGAGCAGAAACACGATTGTCCAGGGTTCTTAAAAGAACAAGCTTTTGTTCTTTCTCACTTAGTGACAGTGGAAATTAAAGCAGGGCCTTAAAAACTAGGAGCCCAGTCAATTTTAATGTCAGGACCTAAGCAAATGCCGAGTCAGGTGCCTCCTCCCAGAATGTGTGAGAGTTACTGACTCTCATTTAAATTTTGAGAAAAGAAATGAATGGCTATTGAGGTCAGGCGTGGGAAGCAGTAATTAGTAATAGGATAAAAGGACTCAGAGTGAGATTAACGTAGATCACCTGTATTTAGCTTACATTTCATTTCATTCCGTTTGCTCTTCCAGTAATCTAAATTAACTGCCAGAATTGCATTGCTCAATATGTAGAGCAATGATCAAGAGCATTTGTATTTTATAGTGGACCATTATTACTTTTATTATTTATGTGACTCTTGGGAAATACTAATGCAATTTTACATAGCAAGGGATCGTCTTTTCAAAGATTTTGTTTTGGACAGAAATTTAATATATTCTACAAAAATTTGATAGAAAGTATAGAATTTGCTTTATGAAAAAGCCCTTAAGCTGTATTTATCATTTAGGTTTCTAATATTATTCATTGTTGTTTTTGTTTGTTTGTTTGTTTTGTAATTTGAATTAGAAGTCTAGAAGGAAGGAGGAGAAAAAAATAAGTGAGCTTGTTGCTCATTTTCAATATAGTGTGATAACTGTGTTCCGTTTAATTTTGTGTGTTTTGATGCTCAAAATACAAGAAATACTTTGCGGTCCCAGGCTTCCAGAAGCTTGTAGTTTAACATATTTTTTCCAACCTTGACACCAGTGACCTTGGGCCAGCCAATTCTTGGTGGGGAGGGCTGTCCTGTGCGTTGTAGGATGTTTTGCAGCATCCCTGGCCTCTACCCGCTAGATGGCTATGGAATTCCACCCCCTGTCCCCTATCCCCCTGTTGTGACAACCAAAAATATCTCCAGATATCGATATCGTCAAACGTTGTTCGAGGGAGAAGCAAAAGTCACTCTTATTTCAGAACCCCCGTTTTGCATCTCGATATAAAAACTCAGCAGTTCTGTGCCATTACAGGTGTTCCATTTCTTCTGTTTATTTCTGGTTTTGGAAAAGCTATTTGAAAATGCCCTGAAGTGATTTTCAGTCTAGTCTCATAATTCCTGAAGGCCAGAGAACTGTTGTCTGTGTGTAGGCGAGCGTATTTGTTAGAGGTGTCTCCTGCCTTCCCTCCCCCAAATGCACCCTGTCTGTTCTTCCTCTCTTGGCTCATGGTCTTTCCTCTGCCAGGAATCTACCCCTACACCCCACCGTCCCTTATACACCAACCACTCTGTTCTTGAGAAGTCCTCATGGTGAACACTTGCTAATCCCTTTCCTCAATTACCTTTT
This sequence comes from Myotis lucifugus, assembly GCF_000147115.1. Classification (NCBI taxonomy): domain Eukaryota; kingdom Metazoa; phylum Chordata; class Mammalia; order Chiroptera; family Vespertilionidae; genus Myotis; species Myotis lucifugus. The sequence goes on from NW_005871356.1 coordinate 1,243,703, forward strand.
AACAGGAATAATGGCCCTTTTCACTGTTCCAGCAGCATTTGTTTCCTTACTACTGCATACCTGCCATGTGCTGAGTTGTGCCAGGTTCTAGGGATATGAAGATGAAAAAGACCTGCTCCTTGTCCTCAAGGGCCTCAGCGGCACAAGAGCGTTTTGTTCTGCCGTGTTGCATGCCTGGTCAGCGCTGCAAGGCTGCAGGAACCCAGGCCCCATCCACATGGCTCTGCCGATCTCATCGCCCTCTACTTTAAATATATTTTATTGATTTTTTACAGACAGGAAGGGAGAGCGATAGAGAGAGTCAGAAACATCGATGAGAGAGAAACATCGATCATCTGCCTCCTGCACACTCCCTACTGGGGATGTGCCCGCAACCAAGGTACATGCCCTTGACCGGAATTGAACCTGGGACCCTTGAGTCTGCAGGCCGACGTTCTCTCCACTGAGCCAAACCAGTTAGGGCGCCCTCTACTCTATGTGGGAGGGAGGAAGAGGGCACGGGGCGGGGCGTGCACACTGCTTCTGGAAGGCTGCGCTCAGAAGTGACCCTTATCGCTTCTCTCACATTCCGTTGGCAAGGACAAGTCCCGAGGCCACTCCACGCTGCAAGGGTCGTGACACGTGGCCTCACTGGTGCCCAGGAAGAAGAAATGGAGTTGGGTAGGGAGACCGCTGGCAGACTCAGTCACGTATCTCATTATACTGGTTGCAAGTTGTGTTATCATCAGTTGCCCACGTATTAGTTAGTTCTCTTTATTTAGAACACTGTCACCCAAAATGTTCGCAAGACCTGCTCCCTCCCTCCATTTAAATCTCAATTTTATTTGAAAGAACTTCCAAGTATAAGGCCACCAATCTAGAAAAGCTCCCTCCCCTTTACTTTCACGGTTGTTTCCTTTAGAGCCCCTGTCACTCACGTTAGATTATCTGTACTGTATAGAGTTTTAGTTACTACCTCCCTCCCCTCCCCATCCCACCGTCAGTAAAATAGAAGTGCCAGTAAGAGGGCACAAGCTTTGTTTTGCCTGCTGCTGTAGCTGCAGAGCCTAGGCTAGTGCCTGGCACTTCAAGGATTGTGAACGCCTTGAAAGGAATGTTTTGTAATTCATGTTCAGTGAATATTTGCTCTGCGGGCCTTGTGCTAGGCGGGCCTCGGAGACCCAGGCTGCACAAGGTAGGTAGGCCCCTGCCCTCCTGGAGTGTATAGGTTATTCAATATCTCTTTCAACTTTCTTTTGTGCTTAGCATTTAAAGGCGTTTAAATATGTTTGTGGAAGGAGAAAATTCCTTAGCTGCATACTTAGGGAATCTCGGTAGCAAACATGTTATTCAGATTTAGGAAATGATCATCTAAGTGAAATACTTCGCGGGCCCTGGGAAAAACTTGGATGAAAATCTCTCTCGCTCTGCCTTAGCCTTTGTGAAAGTCTGCCTCTCAGTCGCTCTCTTCATTGCTAATGATACCGCCAGTGGGGGGACCCTTGAATAAAGAGGCGCTTGTCACCAAATGGTAAGTCAGCTGCATGTCTTGTTATCTGGGTTGGAACACGTAGTCGTTAAGTGGCATTTGGACAAAATCTGATTAGAATTTAGAGTCTACTTCGGGACAAAGAGAAATATGTTTCTGCTTAGGAAAATTGCCTTTTCCACCTTAAGATGGTTTAGATTAGAAAAGGATTAAAATTCGTTTTAAGGGGGAAATGCTTGTCTTGGGATTTGGTTGTGTGTTGGTAGAAATCCTTCAAGAAGTGAGTTCTCAGGAGGGAGAAACACAGAAACAGCTCAGTACAGTCAACTCATTCTGCGTTGAGGGAAATGGATGAAACAGCTTGTTGGTTTTCTGAAGGCTGTAACAGTTGGTTGGCTCCAATTTTTGCTTTCTACGAACTGTGAAAATTTAACTTTAATTCCAAGAGCACCTGAGTGCCCCGGTTCTGTCTGCAGATACAGGGGCTGAACACTGTAGCTATGGCTTGTCAGTTGTTACAATTTTTGCAAATAAAGAAAAGCTTTTGGAGCCCACTTATGTTTTGAAGTATTTCCAACTAGTGGTTATTAAAGTAATTCAAGCAAAATCAGTATCTAATGATAATTTTTAAAAAAGCTGAAAACTGTTCAAGAGAATCGTATGTATGTAACAATTTAGCGTATATCAAGGCTTAAACGCTCTTGTGAACTCCTACTCATCAGTTTCTTTATCCTGTTTTTACTCAGATTTGTAAATTCTGGAACAGGACAGGGATAAATAAGGATAGATATGAAACATTTCCCCTTCATTATAACACCACCCCATTAGGTTGGTCATGCCAACATTCGTTTTGAGTGTCTGGTCATGTTTTGCCATCTGTGTTACATTTAAAGTTATTCTTTATATGATTTCCAAGTTTGAGAGGTTGGGAAGGGAGATCCTGGCCTGTTAGACACTTTCCCAAGCAGCGATGCCTTTTGCTGTAGAGAACATAGGAGGACCATTGTCTTGCTGTCTTTACTGATGCCGCGGTAATTCTTGAAAGGCTTGTTTCCATCTGTGCACTGAATTCAGGGAAGGGAAAATGGAAGCCAGAAAGACTGCAGGTTTGGGGCAGTGAAAGAGGCATGGGTGAATTCTGCTCTGCCACTCCCAGAGGGAGTTCTGTCTCGTTAGTGATCATACTTACAGTGGGAACATTCGGAAGACCGGGCCCCTAGGATGTGGGGAGATTAAATGAGGCAAGATCCTGAGGCCCGGCACAGGGAAGGCAAGGATTCTTGTTGCTGCTGCCAAGGAAAAGGAATGAAAGTTTCCCATGTGCTGTCTCAGTGCCAGTCTGAAGATCGAGCTCTCTCTCCGACGCTGGCCCATGCGCGTGACTTCCTGCCCTCTGCTCTGCGGCTGGTGGAGTGTGGACAGGTGACTTCCACATGGAAGGCTCAGGTAGAAGCGAGAAAAAGCTGAAACTGAATATCAGAATTCAGAAACTGCCTTCTGGAGTGTTCAGATGATACAAACAAAAACACCTTAAAAGGCACTTTGAAATGCTCCCTGTGATGTTAACCAAGCGCCTCCCAAGCCCAGCAGAGCAGATCTCTGAAGTTGCAACACTGAATCCCTGGTGCGGGCAAGAACCACCTACCCTCACCCCTCTGCAACTTGTAAAACTGTCCGCAGGACAGTCTAATTTCTGTGTTCCGTCTGGACTTGCCAGCCAGGAGCCTGAGATAGAAGCAATGTAAGACCTGGGTTTAATTGCTAGTGTTGTGAAAAAGTACTTTTTCGGGCCTTTTCTTTGGAGCTTCCCAGTTTTTTGGTCTAACATTCCAGTAAAATTAGAGATGATCTTAATTTTTCACTAGCATGGGATTTTAGGGAAATTTTTTCTTTTGATTCATTATGCTCAGTTCTTTGAGACAAACATACATTTTCCCCCCTCATCAGTTAAGAACCACTTTATATAAGCAATCAGTGTTCACTAGTTGTCACATATAATAACTAAGAAAATAAACATGCTTTCTGTGAGGAAACTGAGTTTTCTGTTACTACCAGTAAAATAGGCCCAACCTCACAGAGGATCCTGAGGTAGGTTCCCGTGTCCTCAGGGACAGAGCCAGCAAAAAGTTTGGTAAATAAAATCCTTGCTTCTTCACCATGTCTGATGATTGATGCATTTTAGTCTAATTACTATGTTGTAACTATGGATATAGCTGCTATGAAGGAAGATGATTCCTTTTGACATAAAATAAACCTAATATTTTGAATGCCATACAAACCTCACATTACATACACACTTGATTTTTTAATGGTTTTTTTTTCATTGATATCAGAGCGAGGAAAAGGGAGAGATAGAAATATCCATGAAGAGAGAGTATCATTGATCAGCTGCCTCCTGTACACCCCCTCCTGGGGATCGAGCCTGCACCCCAAGCATGTGCCCTGACCGGGAATTGAACCGTGACCTCCTGGTTCATAAGTGAATGCTCAACCACTAAGCCATACCGGCCGGGCTACATGTTTGATTTTAAAAAATAAAATCATTCTGAAGAAATTAAGAATAAATAAATTTAAGCAGAAAAATCTTAGTTTCCACCACGTATCACAGTTCATACCTCTTTAGCGGTTCTTATTAAGTCATCGGAGGATCAGCGTAGGAGGGAGCTTGAGGTCCCGACTGCCTGCCGAGAAAGATCCTGTTCTTATCTGAAGTGACTAATCCACAATTTCTGAAGAAATATCCCCAAAGTACTCTAGCTCTTCAGTCCAAATTAAAGTCAGTAATCACATCTGCAGGGGGTGCATAGCAATGAGAAAGTACACTCTTTGTAAACTGCTCTTCCAGATGAAAGCACATGTTATAACCCCCCCCACACACACTTTTAAATTATAAGCTTAGACAGAAAAGTGTAAAAGAGAGAAACCCATCTGCTTCAATAACAAAATAATACAGAGTGATGAACACTGTGGGGTTGATGAGAGTCACCGTGTTAGGGAAGCTGAGGGTCCTGGGTGTTGTGGGGAAGGGGTGCCTTACCAGAGAATGTCTTTGAGGCACATTCACACCGCCAACCCCACCCCCACCCCTCAACCTCTGGATGCTTGATCACTGTTCAGCGCTGAGTTTCACAAAATTGTACCATGAAACCTAGTCCCTGGAGATTAACCCTCCCCTCCCCCAAAAGTGGCCTGGCCATAGAAGTTTGGGAAGTTATGCAAAATATCATCCCCTTCACTGTGCCATTTGAATGAAAGACCCTACGAAGTTCACCTCGAAAGGAACTTAGTTTAGCTTGACATTGCTCAGCTTGCTTTGAAGTTGTGCAACGGAACTTGCCTGACACACTCTCAGCTCTTCTCTGTAATGGCTCTGTGGAACTGGCCGTCCTAGAGGACGCTTTGGGGGGTTTTCCGAGGGGCTCTGGGTTTAAATCGTACAGGGAGTAAGGAGATGCCGGTCAGATCTAATAGTGTCATTTCTCCTAAAGTCCCAGTTTCCAAGAACCTATTGATGACATTAAAGGAGAAGGTGCTGTGGGGCTTTGGAAGGAAGTGGCTATGCACAGCCCACACTGAAAGAGTAAGAACTATAACCCCTTTCCCACCGAGGGCAGAGTATCTACATTATCTGGAATTCTCAAACATATTTTTAATTGTGTGACTTTACAAACTACTTGGCTGGTAGAACGGTGACTGTTGTATTCATCGCAGTCACCTACAAACTCGTTTCGGGGGATGTTTTGTTCTAACTCAGCGGGAGAAGTAAGCTTTCCAAGTGGAAGCCGCCCGGCCTTGATCAGAGACTGTACAATTTGTATCACGGCCTGGGTTTGCTGAAGTACCTGCCAGAGGTTCCGGATGCTGCCCTCTCATCGGTGTCAGGATTGAATCCTGTTTGTGTTTCCTTCTGCTCCGGCTGGGCTAGGGTCTCGTTTGGAGGCCACGGACCCTTTTGTACTGTGTGTGTTAGTGTCCAGTGTGGGTCCTGATAGAAGGGTGCTCTTACGGTAAAACTATTTTAACATCTTTATGTATTTTCAGGGCATCACTATTGAAGGTGTCATTTTTTGCCTATTAAGTGGCTTTGACTTTGTCAGTAGGGTGTATAATTAAGGATTTTCTGTGTAGTCACCTTTCAGATTGCTGCATACTTAACATTTGTGCACATTATAATACATTGTGATTGACTGTAGGGATCATATTGTTCCTTGGTTCTTCCCAAATACTGGTGTTATTTTAAACGAATTTATTTTAAAATAACCATTTCACTTATTTTTTGGTTAAGTATAAAGTTGGTGAGATTTGGAAATTTCTTCTTTATATAGAAGTATATGTTTTCGTATATTTGCATATTTATGTATTTCCTTATCTTTATATATATGAAGATTTTAAAGATTAAAAAGGTTTAAAACAGCGGTTCTCAACCTGTGGGTCGCGACCCCTTTGGCGGTCGAACGACCCTTTCACAGGGGTCGCCTAGGACCATCTGCGTATCAGATATTTACATTACAGTTCATAGCAGTAGCAACATTACAGTTATGAAGTAGCAACAAAAATAATTTTTTGTTTGGGTCACAACATGAGGAACTGTATTTAAAGGGCCAGAAGGTTGAGAACCACTGGTTTAAAAGATTTTATACTTATTTATCATATACATGTAAGTATGTAAATAAATATATTCTATTGTTAAAAATGAATAATGTTCTATCCTCATTCATGGAGGGGAACAGTGGGTTAATGGGGATGCATTTTTCACTTTCAAGTTTCTCTTCTGTCACCTCTTCCTAAGCCTTTGCACTGGCTGTCACATGCCCGTTGGTGAGTATTAGTAGCCATGAATAGACCAAAAAGTAGCAAAAGACTATTAACAGAACAACTCATACACACCATTAGTCCACTGTCTGTTTATATATTATTTTGTTGAGAACACATGAATTTAGGCTGTGGTTTTACGTGACATTCATTTACTGCCTTTTCTGCCAGAAAAACTGTTCCTGGTTCATAGGAAGAAACGAAGTATTTCAGGCTTCCACGTATTTCCGCAGTGGCCGCAGGACTTCCAGGTGCTTCGTCATCTGAGCTCGTTTGAAACCCACTGCACTGATGAGTAGGAGACAATTAGGGCGCTCTGGGAGCTTCCTGAGACAGGAAGGCCGGGTCATCCTGAAGTTGTGTAATAATTGTCTGTATCTCCTCCTGCCGGAAGGATAAAACTGGTTTTCCCACCCACAAACTTGGCATAAAATTTCTCTGCATTTCAGGCCAAGGATTAAGTGTAAAGATTATGAAGTCCCATTGGGCCGGGTTGTAGGTGGAGATACCAGTCTGGTTTCAGAGCACTGTTCCTGCCAGAAGTGTATGGGTGTATGGGTGTGCGTGTGTGTGTGTGTGCGTGTGTGCGTGTGTGTGTGCGTGTGTGTGAGATGGCAAATGCCTGAAGTGATTTTCTACTTTTTTACAGTAAGAAAAAAAATCAGGATTGCTTGTTTCCTTTATAACATCCCAACAGTGAGCTAGGTCCTTTTATTTAAAAGCTGGGTTAGATTACCACGAGGCTGTTACTGTTTTGTCAATAGCATAGTGATGATGCTGATGACAGTGGTGAGTAAAGCAACATACATGAAAGCAGTCTGGAAATCTAGTTTTTACTCCAGCTCATTTCAAACTAATTCTTTAAAAAATATATATCTTTATTGTTGAAAGTATTACAGATGTTCCCCCTTTCCCCCCATTGACCCCCTCCACTGGCTCCTGTCCCCTGTCCCCAAGGCCTTCACTGCTCTATTGTCTGTCTGAATTTGAAACTACTTGTTACTTTTTATATCTACCTTTAACATAATACCTGGAAAATTCTTTTTGATGTGAGGTTTCATTTATTCAGCCAGTTTGTTTCTGAACACCTACTATGTGTAAGACACTGTGCTGGGGACACATAAGTGGATACAATGAATGTGGTCTCCATTCTCATGAAGCGTACATTCTAGTAGGGGAGACAGCTGAAAACAACTACAAATATAACTTAAGAGATAATTTCAGGATGTAGTGAGGGGACGGAGAAATAAACAGGTGAATGTAGTGAACTTAGCAAGGGTGGGCAAACAAGAGGTGTCTTCTGAAACGACCCGCCGAGGGGTGATGGTCCATCCTTCTGAAGGGGGAGGAGGAAATTCAGTGGGAAACTGCTTGGTGTGGTCAAGGAGTAGGCCCATGTGACGGGAGAGGATGGTGTGACGAGACTTTGGAGAAGTGAGGAAGGAGAACATGGAGACCCTCCTGAGTCATGAAGTGTGATGTGCCTGCAGAAAGGTGCTCATATTGATGAGCTTTGATAAATTGGACATACCTGTGTCACCAGCATATAGATTTTAAAAATCTGAGCATCTCTACCACTGGGAAGCATTGCTTAGGGGCTGCTGGAAACTATAGCTCACTCCCATTGCTACTCCCTTGTGTGAATGGTCCAGTTGGGTTTCAAGACTTGCTCTGGGGAAACTTCTGGTTTTCTTAGGCTGTTTGTTGTTGTTGTTCTTTGTTTTTAAACGTCCAAGGCCTAATGCTTCCAGGAGCACACAGGGTATTTGCTATGGGGTTTCATAGTAATGCCAGGTCTTTACCCAACCCTCACCATGAACACATCCATGGAATTATTTGTATTTGGTAAATAGGACACATATTGTTTTCAAAAGTCTCTTCCTTTGAAAATAACAATTGTCTTTTCAGAGGATTCTTTCTTGTAATATTTGTGGATCTGTCCTTTTGGTCCAAGCTGAGACTTTTGTTTTTATTAAGAATGTATGCATGTTAACAGTTTATATTTTCTGTGGCAATGGAATGTTTTAGAGTTTGTTGCCTTCTCATATTTAGATTTTTATATACAAAGCCTGCAGGGACATTTTAACCAAATTTAAGATAGAAATAAATCAAAGATAATATAGTAATTTTAAGTAGCTTTGGGTTCAAGATGAGATTTTAAAGTTATTATTCCACAGTGAATTTTAATGATTATTGTGTACAATGGCATTTATGGATGTGCAGTAACGGAATGAATATAATTAGTAATTCAGATGATGGATTTTTAATATAAAATGAGAATGTTTTGTTAAGCTTTCTCCACAATGGCTCATGCTGTGAACACATAAAGTATGAGGCATGAACTTCACTCAATCGCAGCATGGCTTTTGGAATCAGTGGGCTCATGTTTCAAATCAAGATGAGTTTCAAGTTTTTAAAAACACAGCTAAAAAGTTAAAAGGCAGTTACATAACCAGATATTTTATATCCTTTTTGGGAGCTGGGACAAGATGTTTCTTTTTATAATGCAAGGATAATTTTACTTTTGCAGAGATCAAGTATAAAATGGAATTGAAGTTAGAAGCTTTGAGAAAAACTTATTGATTGCATGACCTTGATAGCATTTAACACTTCACCCAAAATGTCTACAACGTTTTCTTTGGGAGACTTCAGGAAAACTCGCTGAAGTCTGAAATTTTGTTTGGTGTGGTCTTGCTCCTGGTTCTGACCCTCTGAACTGGTGATCCCAAGAAACTCTCTGGGAACATACCTGAAAACACATAAATGACTACTTCACCATTTAAAGGTTCTTCAGTAAAAGCATTTGAACAATTTTTTAATGAAGTCAATGTTGAAAGAGAAGCATATTATTTTTAATCTGTATCATTATCTCGTCTTTTATTTTTAAAACCTCATTTTTTCCCCATTATCAAGATATGATCTGGATGGACAATTTGGGAACAATGCGTGGTTGTTGTTTTTATTGTTTTAATTTTCTATAATACTGCCACCTAGGGATAACAGTTTTTAAACTGTGTAGTACTTAGTGTATTGTTTTCACTTCCTTTCAGATACATTTTAGCGTTTTAGCCTTGGACTTTAATTTTTTTCATCTTGGAGATTTGGGTTGGTCCTAAAATGCTATACTGTTCCAGCTTTTACTTAATTTTTGTGTACAATGGCATTTATGAATGCAGTAACGGAATGAATATAATTAGTAATTCAGATTATGTGCCTTTCATCAGATAAAGATCATTGTTTTTTGTTGACTAGCATTGTAAAGGCATCAAGTAAAGTAGCAATAAATGGATCCTTCATTATTTTAAATATTTCACGTTATAGGGCAACTTAGTAAGTTCCAGATGCCCTTTGAGAGGGAACACCTTATGGGGATGGAGACGTGCAGAGCCTGTGGCGACCGAGGCACTCTGGGGGTTGGTAGCTCACACACTTGAAAAGAGCTGCAGCCACAGCTGTGTTCAGTGATCAAACCATGTCCGTTTCTTGGCTCTGCTTCCTCCTGGTTGACCTCGTTCTTTTTCAGGTACCCCCTTATGGTTTCAGCATGGCCGCCTGCAGCTGCTGGCTCTGTCCTCTCAGTTTATAACTAGCAATTGAGAGTTTCTCGCCGTAAACACGTGGGTAGACGTCCAAGTATCCAGTCTCATTGGGTGAGCTTTGGGCACTTGCTATTCCCTAACAAACCACTGTGGCAGGGCAGGTGGAACTCGGTGATTACCAGGGTTGGGTCATGTCCCTCTCGTCTCACCTAAAGCTCCAGCGCGTTGCCCCAGCACAAATCAAGGTGATGTAACCAGAAGAGAAACCGACTCCAAGCAGGCAGCAAAGGCCCTGCACATCCACTGTGAAGATCAAAGAAGAATAAAGTCTAATTCCCATTATACCAGCGGTTCTCAACCTGGGGGTCGCGACCCCTGTGGCGGTCGAACGACCCTTTCACAGGGGTCGCCTAAGAACATCCTGCATATCAGATATTTACATTACGGTTCATAACAGTAGCAACATTATATTATGAAGTAGCAACGAAAATAATTTTATGGTTGGGTCACAACATGAGGAACTGTATTTAAAGGGCCAGAAGGTTGAGAACCTCTGCATTATACCTATAGTTGGTGCCATACGACTTAGCATACAGCTGTGTATGGGCTTTTTTTTCAACCGTTGTATCTCCACAGTGGTTTTGTTAAGATGAAGGACTGAGCCTTTACATTTTTCATATCCCTTTTAGCACGCAGCACAGTCCTGAATGACTGCCCAAAATGCTTAACTGATTGGCCATCTCTGAAATATAATAGAGTTAAGTAGGAAATTTTTGTTTTTGTGTGTTTTCTTTGGGGGGGGGGGTTGTTTTATTTGGTCTGTGTTAAAGATGAAACACTTAACTCTAGAAGTGGACAGATTTTTTTTCTACAAATATGTTTAATACTATAAAAGGTGGTAGGGATTAGAACTGAGAATATTAATGTGGGATTCATACTCTTTCTAGGAGACCATGCAGAGCTTTCTGGGTGTCTCAAAACCCCCTAAAATCTAGTGGAAGTATGCGTGCGTGCGTGCATATGCACACACCCCTATACACCTGCGTGCATTTTCCTTGAGAGAGGTTCCAGAGCTTTCATTAGATGTTCATAGGGGCTTCCCTAAACCACAAAAGGTTCAGGACCACGGATGAAAAATATCTTATACTGACAAGAAAGAGTTCCTGGCTTTAGGAAGTTAAACAACTTGTGTTGGGGGAGAAGCTAAAAGAGTAAGAATCTTGGAGAAACTCGAAGGAATTTAAGCTTCAGGGATTAATTGTTAACGTATGTTAACAAGTTCAGTCTGAACAGAGTTCAAACAAAATCTGTTATGGACGAGCCTGTGATGAGACGGGCTTCTTCGGGGCTGCCCGTTAGCTGTGAGCGACTGGGGACGTGCTGCCCGCTGGACTGGGCTCTGCTTTAAAGCAGACACAGGCCTACCTCTCGCCTTTGGGAAGTAAAAGGAAACTGATGAAATAATTTACTTTGCTCTCATAAGCAACTCATGACAACAGTTTAATAAAAACTGAAGAAGAATCTTTTCCCCGGGCAAGGAGGGGAGCCAGGAAGCCTCGTGGGGGGAGGGAGAGGGTGCAGTGTCCCTCGGCCCCTCGGTGTCTCCCTGTGCTGGTTTACCTGGGAACTCCAGAGGGGGAACGGGAAGCCTGACCTGTCAGGGCTGCTTCGGGGCTTGTCCATTTGTATTTCTCCCCCAAACTCCAGTGTTCCCGGCGAGTTTACACGTCAGCCTTGTGCGGCGGGGCTGCCTGGGCCCTTGGCCCTCGCTCTCTCTGCATGAGCCGCAGGAGTTCACGCACAGCACGTTCTGGTTTCATGTCGCTGGCGTCCCTCTTCAGTTTTGAGTGACTACATAGCCATCCGATATGGCGGGTTTTGTGGCAAGATTCATCGTCTGTAATATTTAGTAAAGGAACAAGGGCTCCCGGGGAGCCAAAGGGATTGTCTGAAAGGATTTCCTCATGAAAATGCATTGCAGTGAGGGTCAGTTTTAATTTCCTTCTGCTCTCGAGGCCACTGGGTTCTACCGTCTACGTCTCTCCCACCCCTGACTGTGTGCGTCCTGGGTTAGGCGAGTTTACAGCCAACGTGCACAGAGCCGTCGGCGCTACATCAGTGGCCTTAAAACCTCTTTTGACAGTGATATACAGTGAGCTGTATTTTACATCATGACCCAGTACCTATGTGTACCAGTGTGTACCCGGATATAACTAAAAAGGCTTCACAAAGCAATATTTACCCTAATAACGTACGCTGTAACCTGATAGCACATTTTCTGTCCCACGGGGGGAAATACTTCTGGTCTCCACTCATTAAATCGGTTTCATGACCCCCTGAAGGTTTGCAACCTGCAGAAGGAAAGCCGGCTCTGTGGCGTGTTGTCACGTGTGTCACTGTGGTGAGGGGGACCCAGGGCACCAGAGAGCGGCTGAGTCCGTTCATGGGGCAGAGCAGAGCCACGGTGTGTGCTGTGGGTCGCGCTGTGACCCGCCCCAGGCGTAGGGCCTGGCAATGAACAGTGACGTGCTAGTTAAAGCGCTTTGTTCATCCGTGACTATGGGATATCACCGTTTGTCTCTGGTGCCGAGTCAGTCTCTCCGTATTTAAAATAGAGACAATGAGGATACTTACCTTGGAATGTTACCAGGTTTGAGTTTATGAACCACCTTTAGCACAAGCACTGAGTAACATTTAACAAATGTTTGCTATTCGTGTTACTAATATTGCATCTTATTATTTACATGTATCCCCCAAATGGATTACATTTCCCTTCTGCCCTTTGAAATAATTTATACGCAGCCCATTAAGAGTATGTGGCTATGTATAGGAATAAACCCTACGTTCCAGAGCATGGATTGTGGTTAAATGGAAACAATCTATTGCAACCAGACATTTACACCTTGAATTAGAACATTTTCAGTTACAGGTGACAGAAACCCCAATCAAACTGGCTTCATCAAAACCAGGAAATTATTGACTCACCTAACGGAAAAGTCTAGTGGTATTGCTTTAGGCATTGGCCATATCCGGCTGCTCTCACGATATCCGAAATCTCTTTCTCGACATCTCTTGCTCTGCCTTTCCCTGTCGGCTTCATTTTCAGGCGGGATTGCCCCAAGCAGCGGCAGAAACAGCCACCGGCTGCTGTAGTTTTACATCCCACTTCAACTTACTGCCGCATCGAGGGGCATTGGCTCTGATAGGCTCAGGTCACCCTCCTGACCCTCTGCCACCTCAGTGGCTGAGCCAGTGGAGGCAGTAGTGCCTGCCTGGGCCAAGGACCTACCCCGTGGGCTCAGCCTCACCCAAAGCATGAGGACAGCAGTGGGGAGCGGGGGGAGGGCGCATGCAGAAACACAGCTGATGTCCGCTGAGCATGCTCACCGCTCCTTCTCCAACCATAGGACTTTCTACATGAGATGTTGTGTTTGAATTATCCACTGAGAGCAATGTTAACACTAAGAGATTCTTATTCTAAATTGCCTTCTGTTTCCACTCTTATAGTACAGCCGTGTTCAGAGGTCTGCCATGATAAATACTAAGTGATTTTCTGATCACTGCTAAAAAAAGGTGTTTTCTTTTTTCAGTCACTCCATCTTTTTGTTGCCTTAAAAGTCATTTCCTTCTATCTTATTTTATGCCTCTCCCAGGCCTAAGCTGCTTTCCCAAGGTCTTGGCACTTATGGGTCTCATTACAAATAACAAAACAGATCGAGAAGTGAGACCGCATCTCCTCAGTGGTCGTTGTCTTTCTTTTAGTGGTCTGGCCAGTCTGACGTCAGAGCCGTGTCGTGCAGCACCTTTTCATCCTCTGGCCGTGAACGAAGCTCACTGATGTAGCAGATTCACAGGGCTGGGTCTCTTGAGTTGTTGGACAGCCCCTGACTTCCCCTGTACACGCATGTGCACGCGCGCGCGCGCGCGCACACACACACACACACACACATTCACCCACAGAGACACAGATGGGTGGTAGACAATGGGCACTTGGGTTTCAGTAGGGGCTCCAGATGGTGAATTGTGTCTGCCAGGTTATTTAAGGGAATTGTGGGTCTCGAGCCAGCCAAGTTGGGGGCACATCACTGAGCCTTTCATCTGCCACGTGCAAGATACGGCCGGCCCACTAATTAAATTGGAAACAAAGTAAGCACTTCCTTTTTATTGTGATAATATACACATAAAATTTACTATCTTAAGCATTTGTGTGTACAGTTCAGTGGTATGTACTTACATTGTTGTGCGACCATCACTGCTCTCTATCCCTGTAACTCTTTTCATTTTGCGAACCTGAAACTCTATACCTAGTCAACGATAACTCCCTACTCTCCCCTTCCCTTAGGCCCTGGAAACCACCTTTCTGGCTTTATGATTTTGGCTACACTAAGTACCTCATACAAGTGGAATCACACAGTCTTTGTCTTTTTGTGACTGGCTTATTTCACTTAGCATCATGTCCTCAAGGTTCATCCATGTCGTGGCATGTTGCAGAATTTTCTTCCTTTTTAAGGTTGAATAATAGTCCATTGTATGTATATAGCACACTTTGCTTATCTGTTCATTCATTGATGAGCACTTAGATTGCTTCCATCTTTTAGCTATTGTGAATAATGCTGCAATGAACATGTGTGTACAAATATCTCTTCAAGACCCTACTTTCAATTCTTTTGGGTATATACTCAAAAGTGGAGTTGCTGGGTCATATGAGAATTCTATTTATAATTTTTAGAGGAACTGCCATATTGTTTTCCACAGAAGCTGTAACATATTCTGTTGCCACCCACAGTGCACAATTTCTCTATATCCTTGCTGATACTTGTTTTCTGTGTTTTTTTATAGTAGCCATTCTAATGGGTAGGAAGTAGTATCTCATTGTACTTTTGATTTGCACTTTCTTAATGATTAGTGACGTTGAGCATCTTTTCATGTGCTCATTGGCCTGTATCCTCTTTGGAGAAATGTTTATTCAAGTTCTTTGCCCATTGTTTACACTCCTTTATTTTTAAGCCCAATATTATTCTCTAATATTTGATAACTGTATAGGATTGATAAGCCAAATGTCATGAAGTCCATACATAAACAAAGGTATGAATTTAGTTATTCCCAAAGTATGTATTATTTTGAGGGCAAAATTAGGACATTCCCTAAAGACATTTAAAGTCTCAAACTTTTTACTTATAAGTCTATATATATGTGTGTATGTATATGTGTGTTATGTAAGTTTATTAAATACTAGGCTAGGAACAGATGTGATTTATTACCTCCTGAGAGCTTTGTAACCCATCAAGCATATCCACTTGTGTGAAAACACACACATAGAGATGAAGCCCTCTTGGCAAGCTGAAGAGATAGTTAAAATGATGAGGCCACATGAAAAAATGACAGATACTTCAAACATTTTTTTAAATGAAAACATAATTTTAAAGCAACACGTTGATCAGCATTTTGTTTTTTTTCCAAGCCAGTCCTACACACGTGGAGACCCCGCTGCGTTCCTCCCAGGGATCTGTCACTCGCTGTAAAACTCCAAGTACCAAAAATGTTCCAGAGCTGGCCCCAAACCTTTTGTTAAGGAAGATCATTGGACTAAAGTATCTTTTTAAAAATATATATATATTTTATTGATTTTTCACAGAGAGCAAGGGAGAGAGATAGAGAGCTAGAAACATTGATGAGAGAGAAACATCGATCAGTTGCCTCCTACACACCCCCCACTGGGGATGTGCCCGCAACCAAGGTACATGCCCTTGACCGGAATCGAACCTGGGACCCTTCAGTCCGCAGGCTGACGCTCTATCCACTGAGCCAAACCGGTTAGGGCTAAAGTGCTGGGAGCCGGTCCATCCTTGCTGTTTCAAGGGACCTGGCATATATGGCATACCTTTCTTAATATGTTTGCTCACCTTCTTGGTGCTATGTGTTTTAACCAAGGTCACCTCTCTAAGAAAGGTTGTTTTCCCAGGTAGGGATTTTTCCCTGAAGTTAGGGAGGGGATAAAACCTCTTAACTAAGTGCCAGGCGGGTAGTTAATCACTTTAACTACGAACAATCATGCTTAAGCTACAT
Source organism: Myotis lucifugus (assembly GCF_000147115.1). Classification (NCBI taxonomy): domain Eukaryota; kingdom Metazoa; phylum Chordata; class Mammalia; order Chiroptera; family Vespertilionidae; genus Myotis; species Myotis lucifugus. The sequence goes on from NW_005871356.1 coordinate 1,259,588, forward strand.
AATCTTTACTCCCTGGAATGGAGATAAGAAACGCCCTAACCTTTGGAATAGAGATTGATAGGATTGGAATCAACTGGTATAAATACAGATGTAACAAGACAACAGGACACAGAACCTAGCAAGAAAACCTGGCTGAAGAATCTAGAGACAGAACCTAGATAGGACTTGGCTGGAGATCCTACACAGAACCTAGAAACAGAACCTAGCAAGAGAACCTGGCTGGAGAACCTAGACACAGAACCTAGAGACAGGACTTGGCTGGAGAACCTACACAGAACCTAGAGAGAGAACCTAGAGAGAGAACATGGCAAAAGATCCTGGACAGAACCTGACTGGAGAACCAACTATGCAGATCAACTGAACACTGTCTCCCTGTCATTCCTTCTTCGCTGACTCCGTCCACACCTTTGGGGACCCCTGGACCTGCTGGGGCAGGACCCCAGCACTAAAGTATCTTTTTTTTAAATATTAACTTCAGATATAATTTATGGGCTACCATTTCCATTTCCATTTATTTAATTGGTCTAGAATTTAGCCATACTATGTGCAAAGTAATCTGTGTTCAGGATCCTTCCAGAATTTTCCAGTTGTTTACAGTTATCTCTCCCACACCTAATTCAGCAGAGATGTTCCATGGTTTATCTTCACTGAGCCTTTACAAGGCCGTTTAACTTAATTACTGCAGAACTGACTTTTTGACATTCATATTTAATTGCTTTTACATGGCGCTTGGGTAGTATAAATGCAGAGCAAATACTATGGCACAGAAAGGTCTGAAAAGGAAACACGGCTCACCTGGTGGGAACAGAGGTGAGCAGGTGTGTTGGCACCATGACCGCCAGTAGCTGACACTTATATGCCATGTGTTGTAAGCTCTGTACATACAGTGACTCATCTAATCTTCACAGCTCCCCAGTCAGGTAAGATTTTCTTTTTCACAGATGAGGACAATGAAGCACAGTGAGGTTAGGAGATCTGCCTCAGCTGCCAGCACTCAAGCTGCCTTGGGCTGAGTCAGTATGTTTTGCAAAGGGAATGAGAGCATTTTACATGGAGTTAAATTAAGAGCAGGGAGGGAGAGAGGGAGGGAGAGGGAGAGGGAGAGGGAGAGGGAGAGGGAGAGAGAGAGAGAGAGAGAGAGAGAGAGAGAGAGAGAGAGAGAGGAGAGAGGGACTGTATATGACATCTATTCTTTAAACAAAAACCCCATCATAACGTAAAGACTTCGGAAACATTTCTCCATAGTGCCCTAAAATTAGAATCTAGGCTTGGAGCGGTAGACATGACCTATATACCTCTCACAGCCAAACAGGATAAACGAGGCACGGGGCGGTGAGATCATTTGCTTTATAAGCACCCAACTAGTTAGTTTCATGTTCCTCATGAGATTTAGTGTCCTGGGTTACTCCACGTTTTCTCCCAGAAGAAAGGGGTGCGTACCAGTATATAGTCTTCCTGAGAGAAATATTCAGGACGTGAGAGTCTCAGAGTTTGCCAAGAGAGAAGGGAAGTTGGTAGATATGATGCCCGTAGTGTTAATGAATCTACATCTATCTCAAGCCAGTGTAAAGCTTGGACCAAAAAATCTTAGGGCTGGAAAGGGTCCGTTGATGTGGTTTTACCCATCCTGTCTGGAGAAGGAAGGAGGGAGACCAGCTGTGCACCTACAAGGTAGATGATAATCTCACTATTTTACAGGTCTGGACCCTGAACTTCAGAGAGGTAAAGTGATTTATCCCGAATCACACAGCTGGAAGGAAATGGAAGCTGGGTGTGAACTTAGTCTTGCTGAAGCTGAGGCCCATGGTCTTTGTGCCACCTCATGGTCACAGAGTGGATGGTAGGATCTGGATGGTAGGATCTTGGTCCTGAGGTCGTTTGTGTTCTGGGGAACCTGAGGCCCCCCTGCCTCTGAGACAGGAGAAGGAACTTAGGAGTCAGGCCAGGCTGAAACTTGGGAGAGGCTCATGGCTCAGAAGCAGAGATCTGTAAGAAATACTCCAATTTTTACAAATTATTATTGTAAGAAAATGATGTACTTCAATCTTAAATGTATTGAAAGTGACTTGAAGTGTGTTTTTAGGGGGGAAAGAATTTTGCTTATGGCAAAACAGTCTTGTAAGGTTTGGTAGGAAATCATAACACCTGGGTAAACATTAATGTTCGATAGCCCCTCCCAACCATTAAGTCATACAGATAATGAAAGGGAACTCATGGGTTCGAAGTAGGTAATACAATACTTTTATGGATAGGTGACATTTTTATATCACACATGCAGAGCTTTAAAAAAAAAAAGCCCATACCTGTATAGCATTTTGGTGAAGAATGGTAATGCAGAAGCAAACTGAAAGATCAAATAAATATGAATGGATTCTTTCATAGTACATACAGTCAAAGGAAACTTATCAGTAACAATCAACACAGAGCCAACAGCAAAATGGAATAAATTTGAATAAATTCCTGCACAGGCGGTCACAGGACATATTGACAAATATTTAAACATAAATTGATACAAAGTATAACATAAAATCTTAATTTTGAAGAAATTCCTCTGTCGTGCATTCAATAAAATCTGATATTTCACAGGATAGTGGTATGTGTGTACCAAGGATAACGGGGAGGAATGGAGTCTATTTTCCCTACGGGCTTGAACCTAATGTTTAATAACCGTGTGTCTGCTGGCTTCGAGTCTCGGTCATACAGATTGGAATCTTAGATGTCAGGGGACTAGCCCAGACCCCGCCCCTGGTCAGCCGAGTGGTCCGTGGCCCCCTCCCTGCCCATCTGGGGCCCCCCTGCTAGACTGAGGAGCTAATGAAGTGAACTGCATGACCTCCCGCCCTGCTCCCTCAGCCAGAGGAGGCCCGTGGATTTCTCCCCCTCAGGCCAGACCTGTCACTGCTTCATGGGCAGCAGGCAGGACAGCCATGAAGTAGCCCTGCCGGTCCTTGGCTGGGCCCTGAGAGGTCAACTGCTCCCAGTCACTGTAACAATGGAGCAGCTCCATCAGCACCAGTTGACCCTGGAGCCCTTTCGCATCTTCTGTTTCAGCCGGGAACCCCTGTGGCCTCGGACTGTCTGTTTCCTCTGCTGGCTGCTGATGTGGAGCCTTCCTGGGAGTGTGTTTTTCCCTGTTGCTGCTCATGCCGTAAAAAATGCCGTGCCAGGCAGTGACATGATCCAAGGACCCCCCCGGGCCCCCCATTTGGGGACATCAGCTGAGCCCCTCCCAGGAGGCCACACAGCCCCCTGTGTCCTGCCAGCAGCTGGAATCCAGCCGACCCAGCTCAGAGTGTGACATCTCTGCCTGGGGACCAGTGCTTCAGGTCACAGTGCCGCAGAAAAAACGAAGTGACAGCGCAGAGGGATGTGGCTCTGGAGACTTCCGTGTGGGGTTCCTGCCGCCATCTCACAGGGAGAAACAGCACCGGAGACCTGGGCATCGCTAGTTCAGTAGCTCACTGTGAGGGTGGAGAGTGGTTTGTGAGGAGCACAGGGTTTGGTAGCAGAAGATCTTTAATCAGTTCCCTTAAGGCCTTAGCTTCCTCGTCTGTAAAATGGGTTACCTGCCTCCTGGGTTGTGGCGAGGAATAAATTAGATAATGTATTTAAAGGTACTAGGACTGTATCTGATCCAGAGTAAGGGTTCAGTAACTCTAGTTAGAAAGATAAAAGCTCAGTAATCCCGGTGAACCTCATAATCTGTAAACAACAACAACAAAACGAGATCTCTCAAATCTTCCTCAGATCAGCACCCATTTCTTCCCAAGTCCAATAGCCGTCCCAGCCCCTGGCTTCCTCTTCTGTAGCAGGAGCACAGCTGGAGTGGAGACACATCCGGAAAGGGGAAACAGCTGTGGGTTTTGGGGGCTCTGGCCTCAAGCTGCTTCCTGCAGCTGGGTTGCCCCTGAGCCTCAGTTTCCTCATTTGTGTGATGGGGATCGCATAGTCTACCTCACAGGCGATGAGAATGATTCCTGTCTAGAAGACACCCGTGGTTCCTGGCACAGGCTGCTGACCGCTGTCTCTCAGCATCCAGGGAATTCCATCCTGGGCACCCCGGGCCGTTACACAGGATGTGCGCATGAGCCCTGCCTGCCTCAGACCCAGTGGCCCTGTCAGCTCCTGGCAGCATGCACCTGTTGGGGGCCAGATGTAAGCTGGCAAGGTCCTTGCACCTGAAGGGGCTAGCAAAGCTGGGACCCTTACCCACACAGTTTTCCCAGACTTGTTTGGATGGCGATTATCAGTAGAATGAGAATAGCCTTTCATGACTTACCAAGAAGTCTGTAACTATTTACTGAGATTTGCTGTACTGAGAACTTGTCCTTCTGCTATGTCTCTCCCTTAGAGATTAAGAGGAACAAAGAATACATTCCTCTTGACAGACCTCCTATTCAGTGTGTTGTGTATAAATAGGATTGTATAGCTAATAAACTCGCTTCAGTTCCTCGAGAGAACTGGAGTCCTCCCGATCCTGCTTTCCTGTCTTTCTTTCTTTTCTCAATTCCCACCTCCCTGCCTCAGCCCGGCTCAACCTTGTCAGGCTGGTCCTGACATGCACCCATCACCTACACCTGCCTCATGAGTGAGGTGATGGCTGGGTGGACAACAGGGGAGCAGGCGTGCCTGAGGCTGGCTGTGGTGTTTCAGGAGTCCTTTTCCTGCCGGCACCATGTGCAACATACGACGCCCACATTGAAGAACAGCTCGCAGTTTAGGGTGGAGGCTGCAGGAAGGGTGGACTAGCTTCCCGAACAAAGCTGGGTTTAGTGCTGCAGGGCAGTGTGGGTCTCCCTGCGTGAACATGGGCCTTTCACTAGCGGTTCTTCTTAGGGTCACAGTACTTTTTGGTCTCAAAGCCAAAAGGTTCTGCATTACTACAGGTCTGTGTTATTTGGGGGCAGCATATCTCTTGACCAACCAGGTGGAAAGGGTAAGTTACTGAACTGGTTGTAGAGTCCCAGGTGCTGAGGAGCAGCGAGGTAGCGGGCAGGCCTTCTCCCCGCTGTGTGCAGAGTGGGTCTAGATGCTGGAGTCAGATGCCTGGGTGCCCGCCCTCAGCCAGGTCACTTATGTCTCTTAAGTTTAACTTCTACACTGGCAAAGTGAAGGTGTTAATAGTGGGCTGACACCTTAGGCAGTGGTTCTCAACCTTCCTAATGCCACGACCCTTTAATACAGCTCCTCATGTTGTGGTGACCCCCAACCATAAAGTTATTTTCATTGCTACTTCATAACTGTAATACTGTTATGAATCGAAATGTAAATATCTGATGTGCAGGATGTATTTTCAGGGGTTGCGACCCACAGGTTGAGAACCGCTGCCTTAGAGGGTTGTTGTGAAACTTCAGTGAGATAATACAAGCAAAGTGCTTACCTGCACCAGGTCCATTTTAAGAACTCAAATATATGTTAGCTCATTTTTATTTATAACCGGCGTATTTTAAACTCATTGCCTGCATCTGGCAGTTTTTTATTCTTTAGAAGCAGTTGTAATCATTTTCAGATTCTAAATAAGATCCTACCAGTTTGCAGGAAAAGTCTGTGATGTCTAAGAAGGCACCTGTCTTAGCTGAATGCAGCATAACCCAGTGGAGAGAAAAACAGCATCTTCCAGATCATGTGGTTGACTGCATTATCAGTGAATGCTTGGGAATGAGGGTAGTGCCTGCATCTGATCTGTGTGTGTTCGCAGTGCCCTGATGTGGGCCACGTGGTGAGGACAGTGGCCCAGAGGCATTTGTGGGTTAGAGCTTGGGGTCTGCAGTCAGACCAGCTTCCTGGTTTGCATCCTGTCTCCGCCACTATCAATCTGTGTGACCTCGGGTGAGTCACTTAACCCAACTATTTCCTCCTCTGTTAAATGTGGATACAGCACATCTCCCCCAGGGTAATTGTGAAGACGGAATGAGATCAATGAGAAGCCGCCTGCAGTGCGGCCATTCCCAGCGGGGTGTGGGCAGGTCCAGTGCTCATGCGTGCACCTTGCGTTCCAGTTCATTGGTATAAGCATAACTGACAAAGACACAATGAAAAAGAAAGCGGTTTCTCACTTTAGCAGTGATTGGATTAGATGCCCATTTAGTGCGTGGTCTCAGTTACATGTGGAATCTAAAACGTTGAATTCATAAAAGCAAAGAGTGGTGGTTGCCAGGGGCTAAGAGGGTGGGGGAAATGGGGTGATGGTGGTCAAAAGGGTACAAAGTTTCAGTGAGGCAGGATGGCTATGTCCGGAGATCTAATGTATAGCATGGCGGCTTTAGTTAATAATACTCTATAGCCGTGGTCGGCAAACTGCGGCTCGAGAGCCACATGCAGCTCTTTGGCCCCTTGAGTGTGGCTCTTCCTAAGCCTTAGGAGTACCCTAATTAAGTTAATAACAATGTACCTACCTATATGGTTTAAGAAATTTGGCTCTCAAATTTCAATCGTTGTACTGTTGATATTTGGCTCTGTTGACTAATGAGTTTGCCGACCACTGCTCTATAGTATATTTGAAATTTGCTAAGAGATTAGATTTTTAGTATTCTCAACACACACAAAATAATCATATTCCTGTGAGGGGATGGGTACGTTAATTGGCTTGATTGTGGCAATCATTTCACCATGTACAGTATATCAAAGCATCATGTTGTGCATTTTAAATACAATTTTTATTCATCAACTATACCTTAGTAAAGCTGGAAAAATGCAAATTTCAGTGGCACTGCAGTGCTACCTCTGAAGTGAGTAAGAGAGCCTTGGAACACTACCACGCGACACCTCATCATAATGGCTGACTTTAGGTTAAGTATGCGGTCTGGTCACTCCAGTTTGGTCTCTACATTCTTTGCTCTTTTGTTCAGCCTACTTAAAATAGTGTTCTCTATGTAAACATTTAGGAAAGTCAAAATACCAAAACAGATGAGATATAGAACCAGGATGGTTGCTACATCCGTGTTTTAGTGGCTGCACAATACATCATCTATTGCATTTAATAATTGTGGCTAGTTTGATTTCTGTTGGTTTAATAGTGTTTGTAGTTGACTTATGAATGTATTTGAGATTTTATACCAGTTTTCTGTTTCTGCACATTTGAGGGATATTTGATTTTATTATTTTTTTTAAAGAATAGTTTATTGACTTTTAGAGAGAGAAAGGGATGGGGAGGGAGGGAGGGAGGGAAAGAGAGAGAGAGAGAGAGAGAGAGAGAGAGAGAAACATCAATGTGAGAGTGAAACATCCATCTGCTGCCTCCTGCACACCCCCTGCCAGGGATCGAGAGCCTGCAATCCAGGCATGTGCTTGACTGGGAATCGAACCAGCAACCTTTTGGTGCATGGGGACGATGCTTAACCAAATGAGCCACACCGGCCAGGGCTTGAGGGATATTTTAGTAAAAATAAGTTACATTAACATTGAGAGTCAGTGAGTTTCTCTTTTAAAGAAGGTCCATGCATCAGTCAAGAAGCGCCAGCTAGAGCATGCAGAGTGCGAGGAGCAGAGTCCTGTGCACAGCTGGGATTTCTGACTTGCTGGATACTCGGTATATTGTTCTGTCCAGCTCACACATGGGGCAGAGGAGCACTTTGCCTCCTGGATTCTGAGCCTTGGGCTGTGGAGTCATTCTGACCATGTGGCGGAGCTTCTCGGAAGGGGTGCTTTTAGTGGAAAAGGGGAAGAATATTTCTCTCTTTCCTTGTTCAGTACTCCTGTCTTCCATATTCTGCTCATCAGAGATAGCCACTTCCGAGCTCTTCCTTTTTCCCCTTTAAATACACTCCATGATTCTATCTACTGTTATTTTCTTTTCATAATTTCATATTAGGAACATGTTGGTGTGTTCTCAGGTCCTCCGACCCAGTGATAATATCTGGGCTTGCTCCAGCCTTGGAGCCCTGTGCTCATCACGGATAACATGTTAGTCCTCACAGTTGTTCCGGGGGTAGGTAGGACCGGAAGGCTGGGTGAGGGAGTGAGTCTGAGGAACGCCGGGGCTGCCTCTTTTATGTTAGCACTTCTGCTTTAGGCAGACTTCTGCATTTGCACCCATTCTCATTTTTTTCTGCAAAGCATTTTTCAAGCGGTAACAGTCATTAACTTCATTGCTGCAGAATGAAATAAAAGGGCTAACAGTGTAGCTATTGAGAAATACGAACCTTCACTTAAATCTTTTTAGGGTCATTAAGAAAGAACAGTTTTAAGTATTGGTTTTGGTGTGGTTTTTGCCTAGGATTTGGAGTGTACTTAAATTGATCTTAAATTCTGAAATTGAATGATCAAAAGAAACCCCTCTTATAATATAGTTGTCTAAAGTCTATTAAGTTTCACTATTTGAAGGTGCAAGATTAATATTCCTAGAGCCCAGTTCTGGTACTTTATAATTTTCTGTTGTTTTTTTAAAAAATTATGAGCCTTGAAGTAAAAAACAAACAAACACCTTGCTTTTTAGTATGTCTGATTCTCACTTTCCCCTCTATAAAGGAGTAATACCCACTTCAAAGGATGCATGTTACAATTAGTGAGACAATAGGTGTGAGATACTAAGCACAGTAGGTGTCAATAAAGTTTAAAAATTTTTTTTAAAAAAAGGTGAAAAGCTAAAAACCTGCAATGACCTCTGTGTCCCAGAGCATAAAACCCAGTTTCTTTGATGCTGTGTTCTACACGTCCACAGTCTGGCCTGCGATGACCTCATAACTTAGTTGTTACTTTCCAGCCAGATAGACAATTTCGCTCTTTATTTCCCATAAAACAAGGCAGTGGCTTTCAAACTCTTTGACCAAGACCCTCAGCATGAAATACATTTTATGCATGAACCACAAGTTCCATGAAGCAGTACCCCATGTTGCCACGTGGAATACATTCTGTTCTGTTTCCCTGAGGAGGAAAATGCTGGCCCTGACCCATTGAACTGGGAGGAACGCTGTCTTAGAAGGCCCTCCTCCTCCATTTCTTGAAATTCTACCCATCCCGCAAGCCTCATGCCCTTTTACGAAACCTTCCCTCCTTTTGAGCCTCTGGTAGCCTTCTCTGAACTGACAATTTTTTCTCAATCTCATGTATGACATTTACTGCAAATGGGTTTATGTTAATTATTGATGTATTACTTATCTCTTGACTAGATGGTGAGTGCCTCCGGGCTTGGTCCCTGTGGCCATTTATCAACCTGGGCAGGTAGGGCCGGTGTCCAGCCCTCTGCGGGATTGTTGAGAAATTGCATGGTGTCTGGGATGCTTCGCTACCTTTGTGCTGACCTTTGAAAGTTCCAGCTTGTGTGTGGGCTCTCGGGAGCGGGGAGCTACTTGCCTAGATTGGACGTTCTCATCTGTTGGGCTGCCTTGGATTCCCTGTGTATGTGGGAGAGAATGAAGTTAGGTTGGGGTTGGGATTCCAGCTTCTAAATGGAGATTCTCCGTTTCCTGTCTCCGGACCCAACTTCGCTGGATCTCAGAGGCTCCTTTCAGCTCCAGCGGTGTGTGAGCCAACGTCTGAACAGCCTGCTCCTGGTTCAGCCTGGCCTGAGGCCTTTAAACCTGGGGCCTTTGCATCGTGAGCAGACATTCTCACCGTATGGGACCTCCGCTGTGTAGCATAAGATGTTTGTGAGTGTGTGCACTGTTGTTTACACAGGATTTCATTCATGGAGAGCCTTTGTCTACAATGAGACGATATTATATAGACCAGCACAGAATATTTATAGCTTTACCCACCATCTCACATGCAGAGCTTGGTTTTGAGATCCGGACTAACGATGAGCTTTAGAGAAGGGCAGGACCCATTATATGTTTACACAAATTATCTACCCAGAGGTCAGCCTTAGTTAAAGGAACTGATTTAATTTAGAGAAGTTATTTCTTTCTCTTTTAAATCTAATTTAAGAAACTTGACTGAAATAGTAATAGATACCAGAGAACTGCCTGTGCAGCAATATAAACTAATGCATCTAGATAGAGTGGCATCTACCTTGGGACCATACTTGGATAAAATACGTGTCAGAAGTATCTAGGAAATTATTGCCCTAGCCAGTTTGGCTCAGTGGACAGAGCGTCAGCCTGTGGACTGAAGGGTCCCAGGTTTGATTCTAATCAAGGGCATGTACCTCGGTTGCACGCTTGATCCCTGGCCCTGATCAGGGCTCATGTTGGAGGCAACTGATCGATGTGTCTCTCTCACATCGGTGTTTCTCTCTCTCTTCCTCTCTCTCTCTCTCTCTTCCTCTCTCTCTCTCTCTCCCTCCCTCCCTCCCTCCTTCCCTTCCACTCTCTAAAAATCAATGGAAAAATGTCCTCAGGTGAGGATTAACAAAAATAACAAAAAAATATCTACGAGTTTGTAGATTAAAAAGTTACTTAATGTCTAATGAAGCAGACAGTGAGATTTTTAAAAAACCACACGGATAGCTGCATGGTAAAATCTAGTAAAAGTTACTGACGTACAGTTTTTGTAATGACTTCCGTTTTAAAGAGACTGATGGACCTTTGGGTGTCTGTAGTAAATCTGTTCACCCATAGGGGAGTTTTTCTCTTTTGAGTGTCGAATGCTTATAGGGACTTCTGAGGTGAGTTTAGTTTGAGTCGGTGCTCAGAGCATTTGCAGACAAGCTTCTGGATTTAGAGCATTTCCCATGCAGTCTGCCATTTACCAAAGCTAAACTGTGTGTCAAAAGGAAGCAGGCTTGGTCTTAAACTCGATATGGAGGAAATTTTCCTTCAACATCTGAAGTGCTTGACAACGTCATGTTCGCAGGGACGTCGGTTTTGAGATGAGGAAGTTAAAATCGGGTGGCTTATTTTACATCCCTGGCCGAAAGCCCGCCTGATAGGATTGACAGGGAGCGCTAATTAATCACCCAGGGTCTCCTCATTTCACTAATCACATTGCATGAAACCCTGCTGGCAGAGGCTCAAGGGCAAACCGTGGGCTCTCGGCCAACTTATTTTTCATTTATATGCTCCCTCTATAAATTAGTGTGAGCCGAATGTATGCTGTCAGCGGCTTACTTTCCCATGGCGACCCTCTCTGGTTAAACAGCTTTAAATGAAATCTTATACTGAGAGCAAAAAGAAGTTTCTTGCAAAAGGGAAAAAAAAAAGATTTAAAATCCTCTTTGTAATCTTGATTCCCGTGGTATGCGAGGAAACTATTTCTGTTCCGGTCAAAATCTGCTGGACTGATTGAATAACGCACAGATGATAAGATAATTGCCTTTTGTTATCGGGAAAGTGAGCCACGATGCTTTTCCCATGACATTTTTTATTGCAATAATACTAGTGTGTTTACTGAATGCATGCTATCCACCAAACACATCCCTTACCTCATGAATGGCCACATCGGTTCTGTGTGGAGGCTATTACCATCTCCCTTTACAGGTGAGCAAATTGGGTCTGTCAGCTTGTCCAGGGTCACAGCCAGGAAATGCTGGGGCCCAGATTTGAGCCATGGTTTATCCCCAAAGGCCATGCTCTTTAGACTGTGTTACTACTATTCATCATTCATATATATATGGTTCCTTTATATCATCCCTTTTCACTGGGGGAAAGTATCAGTGGTATTTATCACATATCTCAATGATAAATATCAGAGGAATAATTCCTGTTTCCACACGGATCCTCTTACATTCATCTGAGTTAATACATCATTTCAGAAGCACCCGGATCTCTAACACTTCATGCTTTCCAGTCATCTTAACATCATGCCGTGGGGAGAAAGTTGTGGGCATCTTTACACCAGAGGACATAGGTGCAGCTTATTCGCACATCATTCACACCGTTGTCCATCTTGAGAGCTTCAGACAATTCTGGTAGAAAAGGAAAATTCCAGACTGCACATGCACGGGGAGTTTCCAAGGCAGCGCCTGTTCAGAACCCAGCCTTACGTCCTGATGCTGTGAATCATTCGGCTACAGCCTGTCTTACATATAAATTAATTTCCAAGAGTCCGTAATAAACTCTTATATAAAAGACTGATTTGTCAGAACCCATTTCCCCTATTAAAAATACCTAACTAGAGAGAGCAGTTTGATCTTTAGTGGTTTGTACGGGTTCTGTGTTAAGCCAATACTTTTCTCCTTAGTATGCGGCGCTGATGTTTTGGGTTGAAAAGAATCCCTTCCATTTCTTTTTATAGTGTCATGAGAAGTTGGAAAGAGGAAAAACTGAGCTGAATGTACAGAATAAATAAATGGTGCCGTCAGTCTGCCCTTTTGTTTTCAGACGCTCCCCTCCCCATCCTTTGTGAGTCATTGAGCCAGTGAGACCGATCAAAGACACCTCAGTGTATAGAGCATCTTATGTGGAGGTTTATTTGTCATCCACACAAAGGACTAATTGCCTTCAGGCTCCTTTCACATGGCAGTCAATGGGTTCGGCTCTCCTGGGGGGCTCCCTGCCTTCTGCATGCATCTCTCAGGACGCTTTGGGTCTCATCAGAAAGTTGATGTCGATCCAGTAAGGATATTAAAGGGATTTTAAACACAAGCATGGAAATGTAAACAAGAGCTTGAAGTGAAGGTACCTGCCATCATTTTCTGGTGTTTGCTTGATTTGATCAGAATGATAATTGGTGTGATAGCTATGAAGGAGGCTGTGTGGCATTTCTAGGATGTAGCATGCTTCTCTCAGAATTTAGCATTTCAAAAGGCCCACTGGGAGGAAATCCAATTCTTGTTTTAACATGAACTTGAGGTTCTCAAAGATGATTTCTTGGATGCCTTTGTTACTGATATTGTCAAGATTTCATTTTAAAGAAACATTCTGAATTCTAACAAGTCAATGTAGCAGACTCCGATTATAGTTTTCTATAGTGGCTTCGCCTAGATCAGTGGTTCTCAACCTGTGGGTCGTGACCCCTTTGGGGGATCAAACGACCCTTTCACAGGGGTCGCCTAAGACCATCGGAAAACACATATTGAATATATAATTACATATTGTTTTTGTGATTAATCACTATGCTTTAATTATGTTCAATTTGTAACAATGGAAATACATCCTGCATATCAGATATTTACATTATGATTCATAACAGTAGCAAAATTACAGTTATGAAGTAGCAACGAAAATAATTTTATGGTTGGTGGTCACCACAACATGAGGAACTGTATTAAAGGGTCGCGGCATTAGGAAGGTTGAAAACCACCGGCCTAGATGGTGTGTGTGTGTGTGTACACACTATAGGTTAGATAACATTAATGCCTGAAGAATTGAAGTTACATTCTCCTGGTGTTTTTAAATAATTATTTCTAACTAAGGCATGTGTTTACTAAACTTTTCCTGAAATAAATGCAGTTATTTCTTAGTATTTTAATATTTACAGTTAAATGAGAACATTTTAAAATAACATAATTATACATTAACTATAGCAAAGACATTTATTAATAAGACTCCCCCACACCCAGAAAATGTGTGTCATCATGTTTCTTAGAAAAGAAAGTAGATGTTATTGGTGAAACAAACAAGTTTAAAGAAAAATTTTTTAAATGGAAAAACTTTAAAACACACATAGACACATAGGCACAGAGAGGGTTTGCATTTGACTGGGGGGAAAAGTACCAGAAATAGCTGATTGAAATCTCTTCTGCCTTCCCAGCTCTAACAGCTGGCTTCCAGCAGGGCAGACCAGAGCAGCCTTGGGTGCTGGGGAACAACTTGTTGGGTGGGAGGGAAACACCAGCCCCTCTTCTGTAAAACAGAAACAAGGATTGTGAAGGGTCTGAGATTTTGCCCTACCTGCCAGCTAGCAAGTTACCCTGCCCCGGTGTCCTGGATGCCACAGAGACTCCAGACTCCTGGGTCAGGGACATAGGACTTTGTTCATCACAGCAATACTAGTACCCACTGGATCAGTATTTTTCACACTCTTTCTCTGAGCTCCAATTTCCGTATGGTGATGCAGAGAGGGTCCGTTGACACTTGTGTACATAGTGAGTTGTGTTATAGGAGGGGAACCCTGGGTTCAGGGAACCCGAAACTTTTTTGTGGGCAGTAAACCTGCCTGATCCTTTCCAGGGTGAAAGTAGAGAAACACTACTTCTATCTTCCAAATTTCCTCGAAAAGAATATCCACAACAAATGACACAATCAATCAGTTCCTCCCTCATAAGAAGTTCAGAAACTTGAGAAAATTATCTTCCAACACAAAATTCTCTGGAGACACCAAATAAGCACAGATTCTAACGAATGTGCACTGATTTTTAGGGGCTACATATGTGCCAGATGACATAGCCAGTAGCTACAGCGTGATTGTACTCTGTCATTTTAACAGATGGATAAAAAGTGATATTTTAGTTACATCAAGTACATATAGAGCACATCCTTTTCAAAAGGTCTCCCCTTCATTTGTGTTGGACCGCCGAGTCCTGTGTAGCTGGCCAGGTGGTGGTAATCTCCATTTACACTTGTCCTTCAGTGACTTGATCGAATTCACCCCACTAGTTAATAATGTTCCTATTGGCACTAAACCTGGGGTTCCCTGCACCCAATCTGTGGTCTTTAGAGAACATTGCATAACTCTGTTTCCCTTCTGCCTCCTGCACAAGGCAAAGGACACCACTGGCTCCTACAGAGGTGACCCTGGTCCAGTCCCGAGTTCCTTGTGGGTGGTTGCCAGCCCTCTCAATTAATGTTGAGTCTTGCCCAGCCAACCCAGGGGGATTGTCTGGTGGCGGTGCTGCCGGTGGTGTCCAGAGTCAGGGACTAGTTTGAAATAAGGGAAGTCACTTTCTTGAATGTTTTCTTGTTCTATGTTTTATTTTCAGTTTCACTGAACACAAGCAGCCTCGCTGTTTCAGCCCCTTTCTCCCTGTGTTAATGTATCATGGCAGATTATGGTCTCTCCCTCTGTGGACTTTGGTCACACCTCTTTCCTGGTCTCCTGCTGCTCCTTTATCTACTTCTTTGTCGTCTCCCCTCCACGTTCTCTCTCTGCCCTTCACCATAAGTCTGCGTGTTCTCTGGGACATTGCCTTGGTCCTCTCCTCTGCAGACTTTCTATATGGCCTTAGCAGTGACCACAGTAACAGTTGTTTGTTGAGCACGTTCTATGTGCGAGGCACCTGACGAAACACCTTCCATGCATTATTGCATTCAGTCTTCCCAGTGACCCTATGAGATGGATATTGCTGTTCTCTGTATTTTATGGAGGAGGAAATAGAGAACTGAGGGGTTACATTACTTGCTCAAGGTCACACAATGAGTAAGTGGTGGAGCCCGATTTCTAACCAAAGTCTGACTCTGGAGCCACCTTGCTGACAGCCTCTGGGCCCTCACGGGTATGTGCCAGGACACCTTCTCGTGTGTGCCCGGCATTCATCTCAGTGGCAACATGTCTGAAACTGAGCTCTAAAATCTCTCTCCTAAAATATTCTTCCCAGCTTCTTAAATGACACCACAGCCTACCAAGCTGCTTAAGCTAAAAGCCTGGGAATGTCCATAGATTCTTCTGTCTTCCTCATCTCCCACAAGTAACTCACTCATCCATTCAACAGATAGTTTGGAGGATTCAGAATTAACTAAACGAACAAAAATCCCTGCTCCCAGGGAGCGTGCTTCTGTAGAAATTAATATATCCATCTTATAAATTAGGAAACTGAGAAATAGGGAGATTAAGTGACCTGCCCAAGGAAGCATATTTAGGACTCAAACCCAGACATCCTGGTTCAGGAACCATGGTCTTAACCTTACACTGTCTGCTTCCTGTCACCAAGCCTAGAGTCTCCTCCTCAGTCCTCTCTCCTGTCTTCATCCTCATGCCACTGCCTTTTGGGGCTGGTGGCACTGTCACCAGGATTGCTGTGGTAGCCTCCCAAACTGTCTCACTGCCTTCCGTCCCGCCTCCCTTCAGTTCATTCTCTGAGCTGAACTGGAATGACTGTTCTAAAGTGCAGTCTGGTCCTGTCATTGTTGTGCTGAAAACCCTTCCTTGGCTTCCTGTAGCTTGGCGGAGCCTTGGTCCCCAGGACACACCGAGCCTGCTGTGACCAGGCCCCTGCTTAGCAGCCCCTAGACCAGAGGTTCTCAGCAGTGACCTGGAGGGCTTGTTAATACGGGGCCTGCTGGGCCCCACCCCAGGGGCGCGGGAGAATTGTGTTTCTAACCAGTTCCTGGTGCTGTGGCTGGAGCAGGCCCCACACTGGGAGGAGCCCTGCTGCTGGAGGCCTGCTGTGCCTATCTCTGTTCCCGCCTGGAAGCCTTGCCGATTCCTGAGGGACAGGCTGGTTCAGGCTCTGATCCTTTTGCACAAGGTGCTTCCTCTGCAGGGGTGATCTTCCTGTCTCCTTCCCTTTAAAGCGCAGTTCAAGTGTCACTTCCTGGGAAGCTTCCTCTGGCCCCATAGTGAGCCCACAGCCTCCGCTCTCTGTTTCTATGGCAACGAGCCTCCGGGAAGGCTCCATCCTCTGTGGGTAAGTTGTGGTTTTACTTATTTGTTTCCTACCCACTGGCCCTCCACATGTAGCTCTTTAAGAAAAGAGATCATCTGTTGTATTATTCACCCTCTGTCCTGGGCGCCTAGCACCGTGCCCAGGATACATTGAAGATACGTATTAAGTGACTTGCATTATAGAACCCTATTTGTGCTTTAAGAAATTGTAATCCTATTTTACTTTTTATTTGCATTACCCTTTAAATCTTGCCCAAGATGTGTTTTTAAAGCGTTAAGCTATTCCAGCACAGAAACAGTATACACCTGAGAGTATTAGGCTTAGAGCTGCTGTGAGCCCGAGTTGACTACTTGGCTGTTTAGCACAGACAGCGGGAGCTTATTCCCACGGAGGCTGGTGTTTGTCCGCAGATAACTCACTTCTGCCTGTGGTTCAAAATACTTGAGTTCTCCCTCAGTCCTCCTCAGCCTCCAGAACATTGCTCTGGTCTGTTCTGAGCCTCGGTTTTATCTAATCAGAGAGTTACTGATGGAATAGCCTGGGCAGGGTAAGCCTTGCTTTTTTGGACACAAAGATCAGTGGGCTGTAAACTTGCAGCCCCCGTGTTTCCATCTGGAGTTGGATTGCTTAAACCCTCATGTTCCCTTTGATGAGCCTGCATCATCTACGTAATTTCCAAGAAGAATCTAGGTTTTTATTGCCTGCATAGGCCACCCTGTTTTCTCTCTTCCCATCTCAGATTCTTGCCAGAGCGTTACTCAGCTCCCAACTCTAACAAAGGAGTTTCCGAACAAGGTTGTCCCTGGACTGTAGACACATCTTCAGGGGAGCTCGGGCCTTCATCTGGTGTGGAGCAAGTTCAAAGGCAGAGAGCCCCTCCGAGTCTCAGGGAAAGCAGGAGGGCAGAACCCGGTGCACAGAGCTTGGGAACACGAGAGCTCCCCCGCCCCCTCGCCCTTTCCCAGGCCCCGCTGGGTGGTGTTGCTTTGGGAACCATTTCCAGCTGGATCATTCCTCCTCCAAAACTCCACAAGCAACTGGAGGACAGCTCCTTCCTTCAGGGAAGCGTGGCTGGCTTGTGTGTTCCTCTCACACCTGGAGCCAGCAGTGTCTGGGGGAGTTCAGACCCCCAGTGCCTGTACCGAGGTGCTGGGAAAGGATGACAGCCACTGCCAGATCCTTCTGAGTCTCCGGAGCAGCAGCATGCGCGTGCCCATTTGCACGCTTCATCATTAGCAGTGAGCTTGTCACAGGCCTGAGCACGAGGGAAATTCATCTGCTCTCTTAGTTACGTCTTAGGAGCCTCTTGGTTGCAAGTAACAAAAATCTCCGGAGTACTTGAGCTAAGATAGGAGCAGGGAGAGACGTATAATAGAGACCCAGGGGCGCTGTGCGGGACCCAGGGTTAAGGATGTGTGGCCAGGGGTCTTGCGGATAAGGAGCAGAGAGGGGTCAGGAGTAGAAGTGACTTGTGGTCTCTCTTCTGCGTTCTACACCCGAATGGTGTCTCCTCAGCACCCCCAGCCCGTTCTAGCACAAGGGAGACTGAGGCTGACAAAAGCCACTGCGTCCAGACCCCATTTCCTGGGGAGGAGAGACTCTGCCTCAGCCTGGTGTTTGAGTCACATGTCCCACGTCGGCCTAGAGAGGGTAGAGTGCGGCTGGGCCCTCTTTGCAGATCTGGCTGCAGGGCTCCCAGGAGGGTGAGGGGAAGTTTTAAAAAAGGGGTGGTGTTATTTCAGGAGCTAGCCCAATCAGTATTGGTTATAATTTATATCCCACATTCCTCCAAAGGATTTTTTATTATTAGGTATAATGACACCCAGCTGATGTGGCTCGGAGGTTGAGCGTGCACCTATGAACCAAGAGTTCATTGCTTCGATTCCCAGTCAGGGCACATACCCGAGTTGCTGGCTTGATCCCCAGTCAGGGGCCTGCAGGTGGCAGCCGGTCAATGTCTCTCTCTCATTGATGTTTCTGTCTCTCTCTTCCTTCCTCTCTCTCTCAAATCAATAAAAACATATTAAAAACCAAAACTTCTTTACAAAGGATGTCATATAAAAGGAGTGATAATGTTAGAGAAAGAGAGGATACATCAAGAAGCCCTGATGGGAAGAAATTTAATGTAGGGTTTCAACATTTGCAGGGTTTTAGGTTCTGGGGCCAATATACTCAGAATTCCTGAACTAGACAGCCAAAATACGAAATAGGAAAGATGTGAAATGAAACACGATCTCGATATTCTGACTGGAATATCTTTTACTAGTAATCGTTAATTTTCAATGCATGGGGGTACTTGTGTCCACTGTCCCTGGAGGCGCCGCAGCTGCTGTTGGGGAGGGAGAGGACTGACGAGGGCAGGTGCTGCTGTCCCTTAAGTGGGCACATGCTCCCTGATTAACAGTCCCCGTCACTCCTGTGGTGTGAACCCAGGTCATGTCCCTCCTTAAAATTGTGTGTGTGTGTGTGTGTGTGTGTGTGTGTGTGTGTGCGTGTGTGAAGGGCAAGTTAGGGTCCATGCGGAGAGTGGTTCAGAAGTTCAGAGAGGACCGCTGATCTCTGAGAGCGAGGATGTGCCCTCGTTTGGAGAAACAGGTCCAAACTTTGGAGGAGGCCGGCGGAGAAGTGCCTGAGGAAGGGGAGGGAACCAATATGCACGCAGCACGTGCTGGGCTCTGTGACCCTCAGCCAGGCCTATCATGATCACCTGGCCCCTACCGCGGTTTTGTGCCTTCCCTGGAGTACCCTTGTTATCTGCAGTTGACAGGTGACGACCCGGGGGCTCTAGGAAGTCGGGAAACCCTCCTGTGATTCTTCTTCTCTCCCAGTAGAAACCACAGTTGTCGCTCCAGCCTTCAAAGACCAACCCAGCCTGGCTCCTGTTACCCCTGCCCCACGCACGCCAGCCCTCCCCCAGCGACTGTTCCTCCAGCTTGCCGCACAGCCCCTCCTCCAGCCAGGCTGTTCCTGTGCCTGGAGCCCCATTCCCTGATTTCCGTCGGTCAACTCCTTCATCTCCGTCACATTTGCTCATCCAGCGCTTTCTTAATGGAGACTTGCCTTGCCCGTTCTGTTTTAATATTGCAGCACCCCCTCCACATTCCGGTCCCTCCTGCTGCTCTCCTTCCCCATGGTGCTTCTCGGCTTCTAAAAGTCCGTGTAATCCACTCCTTTATGTTTCCTTTCCTTGCCGTTGCCTTTCCACACACCACAGCTGGAGTGTCAGCCATAGCACAGGCACTTTCGTCTGTTCTGGCTCCTGATTTATCCAAGTGTCTCGAGGGCTGCCTGGCTCCCAGTAGATGATCAGCAACTCTGTGCTGAATGAATGGAGAGCCTTCCCCGCGATCACAGCACCAGGCAGAGCTGGGGCTGGTGCACCAGCAGGCTGCCTGGAGTGTCCTGTTTACAAGTCTGAGCTTTATCTGTTATTCCATCTTCCGTGGATTCTGCACAGTTTGCATGTGCAAACTGGGACACAGAGACCCCGTGGCAAAATTGGGATCGACTTCCTGAGCATTGAGTTTTCCACCAGCCCGAGCTTCCTCCTTAGGCCTGGCAAGAATTCTGCCCAGAGGCCTCTTACTCCTGAAATCAGCCCCTCCTCTATAAAGACAAGGTGTGTTTTGTTAACGTAAGTGTTTAGCACACGTGGATGGACTGCCCCACCTCACCCACCCCTGCCAGGACAGGAGTGTTGTTCACACTAAAGCGTCAGAAAAGATCTAATAAAAGGGACACGTGTTGCAGTTCCAGAAAAATACATCTTTCCTAATGGCCTTCTCTCTTTCCTCTCTTCTGTGCCAAATGTTTTCAATGCATCTCTCCTGTTTATTCAGGCAGAGCTTAAAATTTCAAAAAAACAACAAAACAAAACATAACAGTTCCACCCATTGTTATTTAAGATAATATTTTTGAGGCTCCAATGGAGGTGAGAAGATTAACCTGACTTGTTTCCCTCCATCGTGGTTACATCGCTGCATTATTATTTTGAGCCTGTTCATGGAATTTTCTGGGCAGATGCCATTGATGAAATTGTTATTTTTTTGAGTATTTAAGAGTTGCCTGTGAATTTTAACGTACATCTATACATAATTGCTTCCTTTTTTTTTTTTTTTTTTTTTTTTTTTTTTTACTTTAGAGAGAGAGGAAGGGAGAGCAAGAGAGAGAAAGATCTATTGGTCACCTTTTATATGCGCCTCGACTGGGGATCGAATCCAAACCCAGGCATGTGCCCTGACCAGGAATCAAACCCAAGACCCTTCAGTGCACAGGGCGACGCTCCAACCAATGGATCCGCACTGGCCAGTAGCTACTTCCTTTTATGAATAAAAGTAGTGGGTGGGTTGCCCTAACCGGTTTGGCTCAGTGGATAGAGCGTCGGCCTGCAGACTCAAGGGTCCCAGGTTCGATTCTGGTCAAGGGCATGTACCTTGGTTGCGGGCACATCCCCAGTAAGGGGTGTGCAGGAGGCAGCTGATCGATGTTTCTCTCTCATCGATATTTCTAACTATCCCTCTCCCTTCCTCTCTGTAAAAAATCAATAAAATATATTTTTTAAAAAAGAAAAAAAAAGTATTGGGTGGGGGTGGACATGTATATCGATTTTAAATAATTTATTTTTTAAAGTATGCAAGCTGAAATTTGCTTCGAAGAAAATTCAGATAGCAGCCAAAATACCCGTGAAAGAAAACTGTCCTTCAGAAATGCCACTAGATCTCAAGCTAGTTACAAAATTAGCCCTGAGAGTCACTTCTGGCAGCGAGGACATAAGATGGAATTTGAAAAGCCATCCGTGTGGAAGATGCTGGAATCACAGGCATTATTGGCAACACCTCCCTCTCCGTCACCCTTGCCCCCTTTCACCATATCCAGTCGTCACTGAAAATGTCAGCTTTACTTCTAAATAGTTTTACTTCTATTTCCCCACCACATTTCAGTCCAGGACATGATCGGTCTTGTCTCCTTCTAATCCCAGTGAATCTCCTCTGTTTTGCAGCCTAGGTCATCATTTCTCCAACACCCAAATCTGATACTGACCAGACTCCTCACCCCACTGCAGCTCACTATACACAGTCGGCCCTTAAATGGCTTCCTGTCCCTCTTAGGGCAATGCCCAGATTTCTTAATATGGCCTACAAGGCCCTGCATGGGCTGGTTCATGCTTGTGTCTCTAACTGCACATCTGCCCTGCCCTCTTCTCTTTCCTCATTCTCTGTGCGCCAGCCACACCAGTCACCGTTTAGAGTAGGAGTAGGGAACATCTGGCCCGCGGGTCGTGGAAGGCCCGAGAAATCATTTGGTCCGGCCCTGCCACGGCAGGCATCGGGTGAGTTCATTAAATGTTTGACCAGATACAGCAGGCTAATTTGTTTAAGTTGATGATTTTGTATGGCCCACAAATGATGTTATAAATACCCAAATGGCCCTTGGCAGAAAAAGGTTCCCCACCCCTGTTTTAGACCCTTTGATGTGCCATGCTACCGCCACCACCGTGTACATGTAGTGCGTACATGCTTTCCCTCTGCTTGAACTACTCTTCCCTTTTTTATTTCTTATTTTTGCCAGTTAACATCTCCTCATCCTGCAGACCCCAGTTCCTACATCCCACTCAGAGAAGCCTTCTGGTAACGCTCTCTGGTCAAATCCCCTCTGACAGTCTCTATTGGCCTTATTTTCTTTTCCTTTACGGCACCATCAAGGACAATTTTGTCCTTCAAGCTTTGATGATTTGGTTACAATCCTACTGGACTGCAGGCTGACAGGGGGCAGAGGCTGTATCTTATCTCCTGTATCACAAGAGAAAAGCAGTGTGCAGCACCAAGTAGAAGCTCAGGAATATTCGTTGAGGATTGTAGATGGATGGATGGCTTCTCAAAGTACCCATTTTTGTACCGGTTAGAACGGAGCACATTTTTGTTTCCAAGATGCTGGAGGCTCAGCAAGGACCAAAACAACAGATGGGGGAGGAGATCTTCCACTCCTCAGAGAAAGGGGGCAGACGTGTCCCTCCTGGCATGGACACGCCATCACCCACGTCTCCATCCTGGGTCCATTGTCCTCTCCGGCGTTTCCTGAGCGCCGGCTCTGCCCGCTCTGTCCCGCCACGCCTAGCAGCTGCGTCAGCATGCCACTCTCAGAGCACCTGGTGCCATTCGCACTCCCTCAGGAAAACATACCTGTGCCCCGAACACCTAGAAATGAAAGGGGCAATTTTGGGTGTTAGGACAAGAGTTTCCGTATAATTGTCCATCCATTATTTGTCTGGACACTTTATGCACATCAGGAAAGTGCTGTAATAGTTTCACGCGTGGGCTGAGGAGTCATTTCCTGAGCGTTTCCAGCGCAGGCACCTGTGTGACCTTTGGGGGGAATTACCTCGGGTGTCTAAGTCTCAGTTTCCTCACCTGTAACGTGGTGATCAGCACCTACCACACGGGGTTGTTGAGGGACACGTCAGGCCAGCATTGTTCAATAGTAATATAGTGCAAGCCACGTAGGGAACTTAAAGGTTGCAGTAACTGTATTTAAAAAAGGGAAATGAAACAAGTGAAATTAATTTTACTAATATATTTTGTCTCACCCAATACATCTAAAGCTTTATCATTTCAACAGGGTAGTCAATAATAAAGCAAGTATTAATGAGATATTTTACATTTTTTTTATTCATATTAAGACTCTAGCTCATCTCAGTTTGAACCAGCCACATGTCAGGGCCTCAGCAACCAGTGGCTACTACATTAGGCAGAGCTGTTGTAGCTAATTCGTAAAAAACACAGCACCTAGTTCCTACTCACATTCAACAAGTGTTGGCAAGATTATTGTCATTCCTTTTAAGACATCAAAAACCGGGTGGACAAACATTTGTGCTGCGTGTTTGCATACGTTGCCGTGCGGGAAGATGCGTCGGGTCTGTTTTTCTGTTCCGCAGGAATGAGGAGCTGCCTGCAAGTGTTCTCAGCTGTTCCCTCCCTGTGAGCGGGCCTCCCGGTTTCCTAACGAGGTCAGCTGGGTGGTTTACGTCCCCTTTTCTGAGAGGTGGGAAGGGGGACTCCGTGTGCCTTGAGTGCTGCGTGCCTGTCTCTGCTTTTTGGCTCCTCTCCGCTTAATTACATGGAGCTGGAACAACTTGATTCTAAAACAAAACACATGGGCTGAGAGTGCTCGGAGGACATTTGCTAGTGATGTAGCTGCGAAGGTATGTGCCTGTGGAGGCCCCAGCCCGCACCGCTCTCTTGCTTAGGTATTGAGTGCGATCCTTGTCTTCAAACCCAGCGTCTGCTCTCCAGGTTCTTAAGCCCTTGTTTGGAAAGTCACAGTTAAAGCAGAACATATTGGAGCAAGGTGGTAAAGGAATGGTCTGCGAGTCTTCTTTTAAATCCTGATTTTTTTTCTCCTTTTTTTTGTGGGAAACTATTGGTTTCCAACCCATTTATGTGGTCTGTGAGAGCAAAACGGTTTTCCAAGTGGCAGGAAGAGAACGGAGGACTTTATACAAAGAGGAGAAAGTTGACCCACCGTGGGATTTCTCTGTTTTCTACTTCCCTCCATTGCTGACCCCAGGGTGGGGCATTTCTGTTCTTCAGCCAGTTCTCAGGTGAAGGCGAGGTTCTCATCTCTTTCTTCCCCAACTTCCCTTTGCTCCCTGGAGAGGGAAGGTGCCATGTCCTGTTCTGATTCCATCGGATTCTAACCTGAATGTCACAGCTGTCTGTGCCGTGGGGGATGGGGACGCATCAAGGCTGGTGAGGACGTGCACTTCTGTGTTAGACTTCCCTGGGTTTCCAGCTGTGTGGCTCTGAGCCTCAGTAACCTGAGCCTGTATTTCACAATAAACATGTTGTGATGCTAAAGAGAGACGCTACCTACGGAGCACAGGGGCCGGTGAGTCATCAAGGGAAATAAATGTTAGCGATTTCGCAGGGCCCTCAGCGAAGTGACGTGTCTACCCTCTTGGCAGCGAGAAGCGCAGCTGACTGCAGTGCCCTCTGCCACCACAGCCCACCCTCGTGGTGATGCTGTGATTAAATGCTGCGTCGGGGCGATGTGAACATTTGTCCATGAAGGGCTTTAGCGTTAGAAAGTCAGGCATCTCATGGGATGCACCTGATGTCCTACGTGTGGAGCCAAGCGCTTGGTGACTTCTAGGTGTGATGGGATCCTGTGTGTACACCTGTCCCCTGTTACCCAGTTGTGCCGCGGACCTAGAAACAGAGAAAGAGAGACAGAGAGAGAGAGAGAGAGAGAGAGAGAGAGAGAGAGAGAGAGATGCTGAATGACTTTATTTTTGTACTGCAGAGCCCCGAGTGCCTCGGGGGACGGCACCTTTGTTGTTTGGGGTCAGGAATGTGAAGTGAAATAGCACTCTGACCCGGCAGTGGAGAGGCTGACCATAGTTCTCCTGTTGGGATGTTGAGAACAAGACATCTTCCTACACACTTCTCAGATGTCTGAGAGCAAAAGGAGGAGGAAGGGGCCTCGGTGTTTGCCACGGCCACGCTGGAGCATTCCGTGCAGGAGCTCAGAACGCATCGAATACCCTCGTGGCGAGGCCGGGTCACTGCTGAGAGATTGGGGAAGTCCTGCTTTTAAGAACACCGCCCCGTTTTCAGGGCGCTCCATGGTGTGTGTGCTTTCTGTTCCCTTCCCTCTGCTCCTGCGGCTCGCCCAGCCCCTGTCGGTCTGAAGCCTGCAAAGTGTCCCTGCCCAGCGAGTGGAGAAGGCCTCCCAGGTGGGCAGCTCAGGTTTCCCTGGAGCTGGGAGGAGTGGCCACCCTCACTGTCGTTTTCCGCGCACCCCGCTCGCTCGCTCTGTGGACAGCTTTCCTGACGTTTAGCTTAACCCGCATGTCAGTCAAATCCACAGTCGCCGCCGCTGTCAGAATGCCTCTGCTCAGGCGCCCACTCTGTCCCCGTCAGGGCAGGGGATTCCGAGTTGCTAATGAATCGGAATGAGTCTTTCCCTCATGGCCAGTTGCACCCCGTTCCGATCACTGAGCGCTTAGTGGGTGGACAGCACTGTATAGTGTGTCATCACGCCTGTTAACACCCTGATTATAAGCGACATTATTATTTTTGGTATAGTCAAGGCAAAAATACTATGAGGTACCATCGATTAAGAAAAAAACTTTGTACATACATTTTTTATATATGCGGATGTATCTTTTTTTTAATATTTTGTTTTATTATTGCTTTAGAGGGAGAGGAAGGGAGTGAGAGAGACAGATGGAAACATCGATGAGAGAGAAACATTGATTGGTTGCCTCCTGCATCCCCCCTATTGGGGATGGAGCCCACAACCCAGGCATGTGCCATGACTGGGAACCGAAGTAGTAACCTCTTGATGCATGGGATGACACTCAATCCACTGAGCCACCCCAGCCAGGCAGAGGTACCGTCAATTTTAAGACACATCCCAGTTTCACCTCACATGGCTACCTTTTGTGTGTGTGCGAGAGAACATTTACGTTCTCTTAGCAAATTTCAATGATACAATCCATTGTTATGAACGGTAGCCACCACGTCATACATTAGATTATCAGATCATATTCATCTTTCAACTGAAAGTTTGTACCCTTTGACCAGTCTCTCCCTGTTTTCCCCACCCCTGGAAACCACTTTCCGACCCCCCATGTCTATGAGCTTGACTTACTCATGTTTAGATTCCACGTGTAAGTGATACCATGTGGTCTTTGTCCTCCTGGCTTGTTTCGTGTAGCGTCATGTCCTTCAGGCTTCCCTCCGTTTTGAAGGCTGAATAATATGTCATTGCATATATACACCCACCTTTTTTCCCCCCAACCCTTTTTAATGCTGTAATAACATTAATCAAGGGGGATTCTGTTTTAGTTTTTTCTTTTTTTTTCTGTTAAAGATTATTACTCAGATTTTAGAATGAATTGTTTTTCAGCCAGGTAAAGTGGCAAAAGAATTGATTGAAAACTTTCTAATTTATATTAGTAAAAACATGGTGTTGACTCTTATATTTACACTGCGCTCTCTCTTTCTTTTTCAGTTTCTGGGAATAGCATTTCTTGGAATTGGACTGTGGGCGTGGAATGAAAAAGTAAGTTGAATATCATGAAAATGCACACATCTGGGTTGTTAGAGGCTGCATGTTATACTCTGTTCTCTTTTTCCTCTTTGAAACCGCAGAGTATAAACAAACATGGTTTGGGGGGCTGGGTGAAAAGGTGAAGGGATTAAGTAAAAAAAACAAAGAAACAACCCATAGACACAAACACCGGTGTGGTGATTACCCGAGGGAAAGAGGTGTAGGGGGAGGTAGCAGAGGGTACAGGGGGAGTAAATGGTGATGGAAGGAGACCTGACTTTGGGTGGTGAAGACACAGTGCAATATACCGATGCTATACCATAGAATTGTACACCCGAAACCTATGTAAGTTTATTAACCAGTGTCACCCCAATGCATTCAATTAAAAAACAACAACAACAAAACAAACAAATATGGTTCTTTAAGGAAAGTGTTTTCGCAAGATAATGGCATATTTTAGGAATGGGGCCTAAACTGACCAGAATATCAAAATAATTACAGAAGTAACAGTGCACGCGCACGACAGAGACTGCGCGTGGGAACCGTGTCAGTGAGCCAGAGACACGTGCTCCACGGAAGGTTTCCTCCTGCCACAGGAATGTCAATCATGTGCGTTAACATCACTCACCTGCCTGCAGCCTTCTTTCTCTCTTGTTTATTTTTTAACCTTTGGAAGCTTACTCAAGCCATAAAGATTATTATTATTTTTTTAGTGTGAGCGTTAGGTGGTCAGCTGTTAGCATGTCCTGTGAAGGAAGCTGGATATCACTTGTGTTCCAATAGCAGATAAACTTATCATTAATGCTAAAGAAGGTGAACACTTATCATTACTGCTCAAGAATGGGAATACGGTCTGCTGATTGAAAGCATTTAGGAATATTCGAAATTTATACTCAAATGCACTAGAGTAAAAGGAAGAATCTGGAAAGAGAGGGTGGCATGTTCCAGGCTACAGTGAGGACACGGCGCCGGCAGTGTGTGCTCTAAGCAGCACACTCGTGGCACCAGGTCCCAGTTCACCCTCCACTGGACTCCCTCCCCATCCGCACCTGTCATTTTCCTGCATGACCTTCCCTACGGAGGCCAAGCACCGGAATTCGGAGATAAATGCAAGCTCTCTCCTTCTCCCTCGTTTGGTAGTGGCAGCCTTGGCAGCATTGTGTCCGCCCTGGTGCGCGGCTGGCTACACAGCACAGCTTTATCATCTCCCACCTTGTCAGAAGGAGGGAGTGGACGGGTTGGTTAAAAGTTGCAAACTAAGAGGTTAGCTTAAATTTTCCCAGAAGATGGTTCCCTTATCTCTTTGGTATTTCACCCTTTGAGCTTGACCAGGGCCCCGAGCCAAGAGTTTCTTTGAAGTGTTCTGTGTGTTAAGAAGGGAGAGGAGAACTAAGAAAGTCCAGTAAACAAAAGCCCCTCAGATGCCAGGAGGAATTTCCACAACTAAAACAACGTTCAGATAGACGGCATCAAGGAAAACTCCAAGTAAATCCTGAGTTTTGAAATGAAAGACCTTCTGTTCATTTACAAAATACTTCTGCGAAATGTAAAGAGGCTTACGGAAAGTGAGCCACCTTCCAGGGCGGGGATTACTGATGAAGGGAGACAAATTAAGTTCCCCAAACAGAGGTGATTGTATCTCTGGAAACTGTTATGTTGAACACTGGTCTTCTCTTGGCTCAGGACCAGCTTCTGCCTCAATCCCCGGAGAAGCTGGGCGATCTGTGTTGGTGGAAGCTCAGAGATTCTGCTCTTCGAAGCCCTCCGGCTGGCTCAGTGCTGGGTCACACAGCTTTTTATAACTCTGCGTTAATGAGAGCCCATTTCCATCTGCTTTGAAAAGACGCTGGGAGGCATTAAATGAACGAATTGTCTAGTCTGGCAATAAACAGACAATTGGTTGTTTCGAAGGCTTTTTTTCTCTCTTTGTGAAATATAATTATCTTTTTGTTTCACCCGTTGCACCAAATGTCTCTTCTCTGATAAAATCACAAAATTCTAAAACTAGCAAATATCAGAGCAAGGGGATGATGTGGTCTTCAGGGACGGGGATGCAGTATCAGTCCCTTCTTTGTCAGGGCCCCTGGCAGCAAATGGAAAGTTTCTCTGGAGAGCTGACGCTCCTTGGCTAAGGTCACCAGCTGCTGTGTAGCAGGCCTCTGTGTGCTGGGACCAGATGGAGGCGGCAGAGGGGAGAGGACAGACTGCAGCCCAATTTGGTGGGCCCTGCTGCATGCGGGCCCTGGACCTGGGGTGCGGCAGTGAGTGACGCAGAGCCCCTGCCCCCCTGGAGCTTGCATTCCAGTGGGAGGGCTGTCAGGAAGCGGTCAACTAGCTGAGGGTGGGTTCAGGCGCTGGTAGGTGCTGCTGAGAATGTAAGCTGCAGGGTAAGGGCTGCTTAGAGAGTGGTGACGGAAGAGGCCTCTTTTTGATAGAGTCGTTGGGAATGGCCTCCTGAGGAGGTGGCATTGGAGCAGAGACCTGGAGGAAGGAGGAGGGATCTGCAGAGGTCCCGGGGAATAGCATTCTGGGCAGAGGGAATAGCAAGTGGGGTGGCCCTGAGTCAGAGACTTGGTGATTCCTAGGAATAGGAGGAAGGCCAGGAGGCCTGGAAGGAGAGAACAAGGGCAAGAAGAATAGGGGGTGTGGCCAGAGAGGCTGGCAGATACCTGAGCGGGCAGGGTCCTGCAGAAGTTTGGTTTGAGAGGAAGTCACCAGGGCATATTGACAAGGGAGTGTCTTGAACTGGCTTTGTTTTAAGATGGCTCTGCTTGCTGTGTGGAAAAACAGCACAGCTTTGGGGCTGAACACGCCTGAGTTCAACACTGGCTTCTCCATTTACCATCTGTGTGACTCTGGGCAGCTGTGTGGACTTCTCT
>NW_005871356.1:1288979-1291227 GCF_000147115.1 Myotis lucifugus
GTGCGGATTAGAGGAGGTGGCCCCCAAGACAGGGCCTGCTGTAAAGAAAAGGCTCGTGGAGACATGGCTCCCCCTGGGCGCATGGCTGAGGCATGTCCACTCCTACATGGGGACGGGGCAGGATGGAGGCTTTGGAAGCTGCCTCCGATTTTAGGAGAGTTCCAGGCTCTGATTCATGGGCCCCAGAGAACTGGTTTGGTTTTGGGGCTCCTAAGGAGGATGCGATGTGCATCAATCACCTTGGTAACTGCACAGGATGCTCTGTCAAAGCCCCCTGGGTTAACATCTCAGCTGGACCAGGCCTCTGGCAGGATGAGGTTGGAGGTGAACCTCAGCCAGTCACGGGCGGTGGGCGGCCTGCACCTGCGGGCGGTAGCTCCAGCCTGTGAGTCCGTAAGTAATGCCCCCCGTGGAGAGAGCAGGGACATTTACTTGAAAGGAGGCCTAGAGGGCAAGTCTCTGAACTGGGTCACAGCTGGAAGGATTAGACGTAATACACATTTTTATTTGGGCTGCAGAAACATTGGAGGCACAAATTACCATGCCTCGTACTTATTTAATTCCAGGCCCAAGTTTTAAACCAAGGGCTAATATCACTAGGGACTGTTACACGTAATAATTAAGTAATTCATTTCTAAATTCCAAATCGACTGTGACGATGCAGAGGATGGCTGCGTCTCCACAGAGAACTGGCTTACGTGCAGCTTTTCAGAAATAACAGGAGCTGCTGTTTCAGAGGGACCGTTAGCAGTTTTGTGGCATGAGCTGCTGTTGCACCGCAGGCCCTGTGGCATCCCACCAGGATCCGTTCTTTCATCCAAATAATGTTTATTGAGCACGTAGCATGGGAAAGGGCTCGCGCTGGACTCCGGGATGTGATTCCTCAGGGAATTTCCAGTCTAGGAAGGGTGCATATCTATGTGTAAAATCCTGTAGAATAAAGAGCTAATATGCAAATGGTCGTCACAGCCTCACGCCATCACGGCCCAGACACTCAACACTGGGGAGAGAGGAATGGGGACCAGCCAGGCACAAATGAGCTTGCAAGAGAGGAGTGGGGGCCAGCCAGGCACAAATGGGCTCACAAGAGGAATGGGGACCAGCCAGGCTGCGGCCCAGAAGAGGGACAAGTCACCCGCCCCGCAGTCCCGAGCACCTGCAGCTGCAGCCCAGGTGAAGCCACCTGCCCACAGTCCCCTGTGGCTGCGGCCAGCCTGGGCGAAGCCAGCACAGGTCCTGGGTGCCTGCAGCAGGCCAGAGGGAAGGAAGCCTGGGTCCCAGGTGCCTGCAACCAGCCGGAGGAGGGACTCTTGGGTCCTGGGTCTGGAGCGAGGCAGAGGCGGTTAGGGGTGATCAGGCCAGCAGCGGAGCAGTTAGGGGTAATCAGGCCAGTAGGGGAGCAGTTAGAGCAGTGGTTCTCAACCTGTGGGTCGTGACCCCTTTGGGGGTTGAACGACCCTTATACAGGGGTCGCCTAAGACCATCGGAAAACACATATATAATTACATATTGTTTCTGTGATTAATCACTATGCTTTAATTATGTTCAATTTGTAACAATGAAATTGGGGGTCACCACAACATGAGGAACTGTATTAAAGGATTGCAGCATTAGGAAGGTTGAGAACCACTGAGTTAGGGGCAATCAAGCAGGCAGGCAGAGGTGGTTAGGGGCGGTCAGGCAGGCAGAGGTAGTTACGGGTGATCAGGCAGGCAGGCAGGTGAGTGGTTAGGAGCCAGCGGATTGTGAGAGGCAGTTGGACATCCCCCAATAGGTCCCAGATTGGAGAGGGTGCAGGCTGGGCTGAGGGACACTGCCCCCCTTCCCTGTGCACGAATTTCGTGCACCAGGCCTCTAATGTATACATATACACATAAAATGTTGTCATAAGTGCTCACTTGAAGTGTAAGTTTAACAGTTCCTACAGCAGAGTACTCACCACCTCTATCTCTTTGGGTTACTATTCTGTCGCAAAGACCTTCCTTGCACCAAAGTAGACCCATGTTCTTGTAGTTTGCACTCATTGGTTGTTGGATCCCACAGAATCAGTCCTTCTCCAGGTTGGCCCTTGAGGTGTTCAGGGTGGAGTCCTGGTTTCTTACGAGTTTCTCACCTAAACACCTGCTCCCCTTTGGGTGGAGTCCCTTCAGCATCTTGGTCATGCTCCTCTGACCTCCGTCTCATGTGTCCTGTGAACCATTGAGAGAGAGCTTTGGGGGACAAGGAGCATGTGGCTGGGTTATGTCCC
>NW_005871356.1:1292331-1293873 GCF_000147115.1 Myotis lucifugus
AAGCTGCCACCACATCTTGCTTGCATTGCTCTTGTGCCCCCAGGCCCATCTCTATGCAGCAGCCCAGAGAGCGGTCCTTTTAAAATGTAAGGCAGATTCTGTCACTTCTCCCCTCCAAACCTTCCAGTGAACTTATCATCTCACTCACAGCAGTATGTGCTGCCCCATTACTTCTGGGATCTTATTTCCCGCGCTGTGCCCTCCCCTGCTGCCCTCTAGCCCCCACTCATCATCTTGCTGTTCCTCCAAAATCTCAAGCATAACTCACCACCCCAGGGCCTTTGCACGTGCTCTTTACTCTCTGGTAGGCTCTCCCCCAGAGATCCCCTTTCCTTTACTTCCTGATCTCTGCCCAGATGTCACCTTTGTCCATAGGCCTTCCTGGCTTATTAAAAGTCACCACTCTCACCCCACCCTGGGCCTTTCCTCTCCCTTCCTTGTGTTTCTCCCCTTGTGTTCTCAGAGGACTTATCACTTATGTGATAACAAGTTTATTGCTGCCTTTTCCCACTGCAAAGTCAGCTCTGTGAGGGTGGAGGCCTTTGTTTACTTCTCTATTCCTGTACCTAGAACATTAACTGGCACAAAAAAATATTGCTTACAAAAGAAAGAATGAGCAAAGGAATGATGAAAGCATTCTTTTTAACCCTGGCTATTTTGTGGCCTGTCTGGTTCATGTACAGAAGTCAGTATTTGCCTCAGATCTCTAGTCAGCACATTATAGTAACAGCATGAACGGAAGTAAAATGACATGTGGTTCCTGATGTGGGATCTGATAGTGGTACAGTGGTAGGAACAACTAATCCACTAATTCTGGGTGTCAGGAAAGAAAAGAACCATTCGTTTCTGGCATTAAAATGAGAATCTGTACATGATCGTCACAATTTGTGGAGAAATTAGAGGTACCTCTCCTTTCCCTTTTGCCCACCATTTTTGTGTATGACTTCATTTTTCGGTGGAGACCAGAGGCAGAGTGATACATCACTGACAACCTCGCAGTGAGGTGCTGCGGGCCGGGGGACACTTCGCTCTTCAGAGCAGGAAGAGTGCCCTTCACTGGCCTTCAGTGTGAGTTCGGGGTTCTATTGCCCCTCCTGGCCGTCCCCCCCTCCCCCCTGCTCCCTCCCCTCCCCCCCCCCCCCCCCCAAAAGAAAGGGCACACAGGGGGGGCGAGGGGAATAATATGGCCGTAAAATCCTTAAGGGGGGGGAGCCCGTGGCTCCTGAGCCTCTAGGGCGCGTCTTTGAGCCCTGCCCCCCCCCAAGAGTGTGTCCCCAGAGGAATTCGGGCAGTATAAAAAAAATAGGGCAAAATTTTTGATTACAGAGGTGAGTATGGTGAAAGAACCCACAGGGAGAGATGAGTTCTTCTTCCAGCGGTTTGTTGTTGAATTCTGCAGCTTCTCCGCCCAAGCTTAATATTGTTGTGGAAAAATAAAACTCCAATAGAGTACTAGGGGAGCTTGAACAGTCTTTTACGAGGGCCCCGGTTTCGGTCCCTCTTACACCTTTTATATGAAAATACACCAAAAGGGACGCTTTT
>NW_005871356.1:1293973-1320488 GCF_000147115.1 Myotis lucifugus
ACCCTGGGAGCCTGACCCTCTTCCCCAGTCCCCTCTCCTGTCCCCATCATCCTCCCTTGCATTCACCCAGCTGGGCGCTGTAGGGAACCGGGGAGCCGGGGGGAGGCAGTGGCTGGAAGGAAAGAGCTGGCGTTTTCCTAACTCCAGTGGGGGATGGAGTCGGAAGAGCTGCAGCCCCAACTTGCTCTTCTCCATGGCTTTCCTGGGGCTGCAGGCAACCTTACCCTCCAGGCCCCCCTCTCCCCCCACGGCCTGTAATTGTAGGTCTCACTTGGGAACCTTCTGGTTGCTTCCTGTCACAATCGTACAGCAGGCTCACTTTGGAAAAGCTCCCTGTTTTCCCAAGAAGGCATATGAGAGAAATGAGGTTCAGTGGCCCAGGCAGTTCCTCGCAGGAGGGGTCACGTTCCCGCAGCCTGCGGGAGGCGGCGGGTGGCAGTGCTGACTCAGTAACTGGAACAGAGATGCTTGCCTCGGCTCTGAGCCTGCTTTACGGGGACGTTTCTGAGGTGCTGGAAATACTTCTTTGAAGCTTTTCTTTTAGTGACTGGAACGGTGTGAGTTGGTCTGCATCTCCTCCTCAGTTATCACACCCCACACCAAGTCATCCCCTCAAGTTCCCTGTTGTGGCCCCAAACCTGAAAACCAAACAGCCTTGCCCAGTACCTGGGAAGCTAGCGGACGAGCGGCATGCTGTCCCGGGTTCAACAGTAAGAGTTGACATCTTCTCTTTTTCTATGTCCCTCCAAGCTTACTCAGGGTTTGTTTCAGGAAGGAAAATCGGGGGGGGGGGGGGTGTCAAAAATGCAGCTACTTTGTGGTTCGTTCTCAGATACCACAGTCCTCCTCTCATGTGAAGGCACAGGCCGGGCCCAGTTACTACACAGGCTGGATAAATACCCCGAACTTAACTTTGGGTTAAAACGGTCACCCTTGGGCCCCCACGTGGGGAGCAGGGCGAAGCCTCTCTCCCTGCTTCCTCCTGCCGCCCCGCCCCCCACACCAGATGCTCCTCTGCCCACTTCCTTCCAGGGCAGGGGTGGGGGCCGGCTCTGCCATCTGGGCCTGGCAGATGGTAAAGGGGGTGATGTCTGGTCTTTGTGGAGCTCCTGCAGGTCCTCTGCCCAGTGGTTCCCTGGAGCTCGGTGGGCGTCACTGTCCTCGCTCAGATCTGGCCTCTCCCCCGCCCCCGACAGTGCTCTGCTGGGCCCCGTGAGCAGGACCAGCGACGGGACCAGCAGCCGGGTTGCCGGCTCTCGTGGGGCCTGTGGCAGGTTGCAACCACTTGCGGCAAGAAAGGATTACTTCTAGTCTCACGGGTGACCTTTTATGACGAGGAAACGGGAGCCCACGTGTCTTCAGAGCGGCTGGTCTTCCTCTCCCCTCGCGTCTGGGCCAGCCCTGAGTGATGCTGCCCCGCCCTTGCACCCCCTGGACGCCGGGTCTAGCGAGCACCCTTCGGTTCCTGCCCAAGCCCTCTCTCCGGGCTCTGCGGCCAGTCCTCAGCCAGGCGGGCGTTGGGTGTGCGGAGTGGTTTGCCTGTCAGTCTCGGGAGGGAGGTCTTGGATGCGTGTGGAGGCAGGTTCCCTGCGGTCTGCCCCAGAGGGTCTTCCTGTGGGCACCGGCACCGACCACCTCCAGCTGCAGGACCACTCCTCTCTGAGGAGCTCATTTTCTTTAAAATGTCCGATCTGCCATCGTTGTCAGGTAGGGCGATGCCTCTCTCCCTCGAGGAAAGCTGTTGCCTTCAGCCAGGGGGGTCTGGGTGAGGAGGGTGGGAGAGCCAGGCCGCGGCCTCATCCATCTCAGGGGGTGCATCTGGCCCGGCGTGGGGCGCGCATTCCGCAGGCCTGTCTCTGCTTCTCATCCAGCAGCTGGAAGGAATGTGCTAGTCGAGGCCAAAGCGGAGGAGCCCCAGACCTGGGGGGCTCATTAAGGCTATTTTTGCATTTCTTTTCCGCGTGTGTGGAGAGGAGGAACTGAAGCTTGCCAGGTGGCACACGGAGGCGGCGCTGTGCTGGGCGGAACAGACCGCAGACACTGCCGAGGTTATCGGTGTGAAGATCTGCAGCTTCGCTTGCCTTTTCGTTTCTGCGCGTGCACGGAAACCTCTCCCAGGAAGCGTTGTGCTCAGCACATGGCCCTTCCTTGTGGAGCCTGGGGAAGGGGCTGCCTGCGTTCCCGCGGTCACTGACTGTCTGAGGGCTGTGGGGAGGTGCAGGCTGGCGGGAAGGGGGGATGATTTTTCATTCTTTCTGAAACATACAATGTTCATGAAACCATTGGACGGGGAGGGCTCCCAGGGACCGGGACGTGGCTCAGCGACTGGGCGGTCATTCGGCAGCAGTGACTCTGGCGACCGGTGTGCCCGGTCAGGTTCTCGGCAGCGGAGGCGTCGGCCCCTGGGTCAGGGCGCCACCACCCAGCCACACAGCTGCTGACTGCTCAGTGTGCTCACCACTGCCCACGGACTTCTCGCTGCTGTTCCTCCCCTCTGTATGCTCCCCGCTTCCACCCCTCACAGCTGTCTTCTCTGCGCTTTGCTCACTGGTGGCTTCTCCCGTCTGCCTTTGCTCTGAGCGTCTGAGTGACTGCCAAGTCAGTTCCTGCCGTCTCCGTCAGGCGTGACCATTGGGTGTGGCCAGGGTTTTTCTTAGAAGTGGGTCAGGCAGGGCAAATTGGGTGAGCACCTGCCATGTGCTTCTATAGCAGCCCATGTCTTCCTCTGGGTCTAGTAAAACAGTGATGCTGATGCGACGGGGATAAACTTGGATTGGATTCTTATTGTGTGCCAAGCACTTAGCATAGTGTTTGTATTTACTTGCATATTTCCTCCATCCTCATAATAACCTTATGACACAGGGTGCCGTTTCACCCAAGTGGAGGTTGAGGCATAGGCAGGTCTGGTAACTTGCCCAAGATCACACAGGCTGTAAGGAGCGGAACTGGGATTCGGCACGAGGTGTCTGTATTGTAATTCCCTGCTGTCTCTCTGCCCCACACCCATCCCTGACCAGGCGACCCTCTGGTGTGTTTCAGGAGACAGGGAAGAGGTAGGAGCCAGGCGGGCTTGAGTGCTGTTCAGGGTGGTCAGTGCAGGACGCAATGCTCTCGGCCACACCCTGAGCCAGCTTGTCGAAGGGGCTGCAGTATTCGTCCCCCTTCTGCTGTGATGGACACACATCCGCACGTTTGTTTGTTGGCTCCCTAAACTCTGTTATAGTGACATGGCCTTAGGCATGCTCCCTCACTGTGTTCCTCTTTAGACACATGCTAAGTACCGAATGGATCATGGAAACCACCTATTTTCACCGGAGGATCACTCTTCAAGGCTTCAAATGCATATGCCAAGAGCTAGTGTCCCAAAGCCCATTTGTGGAATGGCTAACTTGCTGAACATATGGGTTTCTATCAACTTTTAAAACAGGCTCGTATTCATTGCATCTTTACAGCAGCACTTTCTGTTCTTGTTGTTTGTTTTTGCTTCTGCTGCCTGGCGCAGCAACAGGTGTAGCCTTGGATGACCGAGGGGCAGGAGAATATGGATATGGGAACATAGAGTGTGGATACGGAGGATTCTTACACATGACTGTACTCTTAATGTAGCAACGAAGAATCTATATGGAGGAAGTCCTCCGGTATTCTTGAGTCTGTAGTATTTGCATCGGTTTTTCTTGTGACGCGCAGTCTTGGCCTCTGGCCTCTTAGCCTTCCCCAGTGCTGTGCAGAATTCTGCTTTCACATCAGCCAAAGGCAAGGGAGAAAGGAATCAGCACACGCAGCTAATTGCTCTGCTTCTCCTCCATTTATCCTCATTCCAATTTGATTCCACTTCATGGGGTATGTTCAGACTCCCACACAGTGCAGCGTCCTTGCCCCCCCCCCCCCCCCCCGCCTCCCAGGGCTGAGCTGCAGGATGCACGCAGAGACGGAGAAGAACTTCCCGCTGCGATACGGATGCCGGCTCCATGTGCGCCCCGCTCGCACACGCAGCAGATCAGGGAACAGCAGGGAGTAGCCAAGGGACATTTCGCATTTCTTTATCTCCCAGCAAATTTGAGTTCTAATAAGTTGGCATTTAAACCCAAGGACTGAGCATTCAAGTTTAGATGGAGAGTTGGAGCTTCTGTCATGCATTATTTGTCAGTGACATAGGCAGAGCACCTCAGAGTTCCACCTGGAACTCATGTCCTTATTGATGCTGAATTGCTAGTGAGTCAACGTGGAGGAAAGCTGTTTACACCGGCTTAATGGTATGTTGACCGGAAATATCAGCCGGCCGAGTAAAGGGAGCACCCCCATACTTTGTTTCCAGCATAAAGTGTGAGCTCCAGTTTTGGTCACAAGTATGTTCGTGTGTGTGTGTGTGTGTGTGTGTGTGCATGTGTACGCATACCTGTGTAGGTGCACCCATGCAGCACTCACATGTAGTTTATCCAAAGTGGCAGCTGTATTGTGCAGGACTCCCCGGGTGCCAGTGCAGACCCAAAGGGAACCAGCTCATCCAATCAAGGGGTTTTAATTTGTGGTCAGGCCAGGGGTTATAATATGGTTAGAATTTTCCCTTCCTCCCACTTCTTTGTTTCTTTGTAAGCCCTGGCTTTCTATATCTCACTACAGGCTGACTTTTTCCACGTGATGCAATACGTACTGCAGGTGGCTCCAGAATTGGCATTTCACAGTCTCGGCCACGGGAGAGGGATGTCTGTCCTAACCCTGGTTTCCAAGGAAGGGCATGCAGGCTGCCTGCTCTCACGGAGGCACTGGGTTGTGTGAGAACTGGTGCTCGAGGGCTCATGGAGTGGACGTGGGGGAGAAGGAATTCTTACAAGGAGGGGGAATGTGGTTCCCCAAAGGAGAGGGTGGTGCCCACAGGTTCCCAGAAGACAAGGTGTCCGCTGGTGGTGTTCTGACACATTCCTGAGGATGTACCGTGAATGCATGTCTACTTTAAATCACTTGGCAGACTTAACTGTAATCTTAGATTTTTTTTTCCTTCCGGCTTCTTGTCAACTACACGCTTTAATTGTAATTATTCCTCGGTAGGCATGTTCTAGCACTTCTGATTCATTTGTCAAACTGAGCTTAACACAATTACTGAGTCTAGGGAGAGAGCCCATCTTGAAGGTAACAGAAGGCTCCGCTGTCAGTTTTGTAATCCAGTCTCTGTGGCCAGGATTCTGTTCAGCTCCCCCTTCACCTCCCTGTGTTGTCAGAAACAGGGAGACTGCCCGCCCTTCAGGAAATACTTGGGAACACTACACAGGTGAGAGAGTAAAGTTTTCTCACCTCCGTCTAGGTAAGTGGTCCTCACCACAAGGGCATTTGGGCCCTGGGCATTGACGTCCATACTTTGTGTTTTAAGATTTGAGTTCATTTTCAACTGATCCAGTAAAAATAAAGTTCTTGGTCACTCTGTGCTTTGCGCAGTGTCATTGCCCACACCCTCTCCATAACTGTCTCCAGCCCTGTCTTTTGCCAGAATTTAGGATTAAGTGAGGAGAATCTGCAGTCCAGCTAGGCCCCCCAATGATTGGCGTTTCCATGGAAACAGCGGCAGGCCTGGCAATTAAAACTGAACCTGCAGGCTGGGGAGAGTAGACGTACGAAAATGAGTTTGTCTGAGAAGCCAAATTCTCATCCTCCAGATGAAACTCGGAGAGGACAGGTGATCCCGGAGGCTGCTGCCAGCCGGGATCGGACCGTCTTGCCTTGGGGGCGGGTGTGTCTTGGCGTTTCGGGCACAGGTGTGTTTGCCGGCTTGCTCGGTTTGCCAGAGTTGCCCGGATAATTGTCCTTGTGATTCACAGAGCTCTGTGTGTGCAGTCGTGGATCATGGAGGAGTGGGAACAATCTGATTTTTTAATTTTAAATTTTTATTGATTTTAGAGAAGAAGGGAGAGGGGGGGGAGAGAGAGAAACATCAACAATGAGCGAGAATCATTGGTCACTGCCTCCTGTATGTCCCGCACTAGGGTTTGAGCCCGCAACCCAGGCATGTGCCCTGATCGGGAATTGAACCGTGACCTCCTGGTTCATAGATCAACACTCAACCACTGAGCCACACTGTCTGGGTGAACAATCTGATCTTTGCGTACACTTGAATGTGAATCCCAACTTAAGAGCCTATTAAAAATGGATGAAACCATAAAAGGAACCTAGAAGTCGGTAAGTCCTAGTTTCTGCTCCAGGGTGGGAACCGGTCCTGGAGCTCCTCCGACAGAGGTTCACAGCTGGGGTCCGAGGGGAAGCCGTGGCTCTCTGGCCGTTGCTGGGACGCGCTGGCATGTCTAGCCTCTGGTGGTGGAACTTCTCCCCGTCTTCCACCTCTGCTGCCTCTTCGTTTTGGTGCCAAGGAAATTGAGCCTACGTTTCCCATAGTGAAGCTGACTTTTTAAAATTGAAGACTGTTATCCTGTACCCCAAAGACCTCTGTGCCCTGGCCAGGGAGGTCTAAGACCCAACGCCTGTGTTTAGAAAAAGGCATTCTGACAGGCGAGGTTGATTTATTTCCAGCACTGGGTCCTCACCACTGTCCTTAGATTTTGTGTGACTTTTCTTAGCATCATTGTGTGGTGAAGAATTGGTCACTGTGTTTTTGTACCATACCACCCCCCACCCCCAGTATTCAGCATGCAGAGCTAGGAAATCCTGAGAACACAGGATTGTATTAAAACACTGGTCTCTGCATCCTGCTGAAGGGTGTGGTTGTCTTTTGTGACGTTGCCCCAGAAGTTAGTGAATCCACCCTACATTCCTATGTGCTTTCATAATCTCTCAGCCCTTCATCTGTGATTTATTTAAAACATTGACCTTTTTAAGTTGTACATTTTAAGACTTCTTAATTCCTCATCTGTTCTAGATTAATAGCCTATTATTGTTCTTAAGGTGTTGCTCCCCTCATCCCTAAGAAATGAAAACCTAACAAACAACATACTCTTGTCCCAGTGTTCCTACTACCTTAAAACGGACTAACACATCTCCCAGAGTCGGGCATTGATCAGTGCTGACTGGGACGTGCTTGGATGCAAGTACATGGCTCCCACTTGGTAGAAAAAGAGTAATGAAGTAGACAATCTTTTCTGGGTCCAAAACAATAGCTGTATGACCTTCAGCGAGTCACCAACCCTCTCTAGGTTCCATTTTTCTCAAGTATAAAATCAGATGAATACTTTGTATTCTTCCGGGTTATTGCGAATGCTGTGAAAACAAATTATTTAATATTAAGACTGTTAGCAAACTATACCATGACATACTGTGGCGATTTTTGAGAATAACCTAAAAGAAAAGAAAATATTGATGATATTGGGTATTTAAGACTCACATACATCCAGTTTCAAAATAGCAGTAGTTGGTGTCTATAGGAAGAAATAGTACATTTGTACCTTGTATATTAGAGGGAAAATAATCTCATAATTTCTAACATAGTTTTGGGTGATCTTTGATGTGGTCCCATTAAGGGAGAAAGGCTTTCAGTAAAGAAATGGCATTGTCGGGGGAGAAATGAAATCACTCTGGGTTCCTGTGATCGGAGGATAAAAGGGTTGAAACCCAGGGAGTGACTGTTGATTTGTAAATCATTTGAATCCCAATTCTTGGCTTTGAGGATCTGAGCCTGACAGGGTCTCCTGTGAATCCCAGGGTGGATCCTGAGATGCAGCTTTTCCCTGGAAAACTTCTAGGGCAGTGGTTCTCAACCTTCTGGCCCTTTAAATATAGCTTCTCATGTTGTGACCCAACCATAAAATTATTTTCGTTGCTACTTCATAGCTGTAATGTTGCTACTGTTATGAATCGTAATGTAAATATCTGATATGCAGGATGTATTTAGATGACCCCGTGAAAGGGTCGTTCGATCCCCAAAGGGGTCGCGACCCACAGGTTGAGAACCGCTGGTCTAGGGGCTTGTGTCCGGGCCTGGCCACCCTGTGAGCATGAAGACTCCCTATCCCTGAGGAATGTCAAGGGCCCAAAGCAGGCACTTGTCTGAGCCGCATGTCCTGGGCCTTAAGGACGACTCCTCTCCCTGGGTGTTAGGAGGTGTTTTTCTTTTCCTCCCCCTTTAAAAAATGTTACTTTTAAGTCATAGTTTACATTCAGTATTATTTTGTATTAGTTTCAGGTGTACAGGGGACGTGTTTTTCTCACACACCTGTTTTTTACTACAGACCACTAACGTGTGGGGACGCAGCAAGCAGAGGTGATTTCCACGTCTCCGCGCGAGG
The DNA here is from genome assembly GCF_000147115.1 of Myotis lucifugus. Classification (NCBI taxonomy): domain Eukaryota; kingdom Metazoa; phylum Chordata; class Mammalia; order Chiroptera; family Vespertilionidae; genus Myotis; species Myotis lucifugus. Next base: position 1,302,199 of record NW_005871356.1, read on the forward strand.
TCTAACCGTAGTTTCTCGGGGCCGTTTCTTTGCTTTATATAGTTTTACGTAAAATGTGAGCCCATTGAGACTTGGAAAGAAAGTCGCTTCCTGTGTTTTGTTGTTGTTTCTGCAATGACTCGAGTATTCATCACAGCAGATAATCAGTGGCCTCTGCCGTGTGTCCTCGGAGGGGGAAGGAGACAGTCGTGGTAACCTTTTCACGGTGGAGAACTAACCCCGCACCCGGTGCCCTGTTGTGTGTTTTTTCTCTGCCCCCAGGGAGTTCTGTCCAACATCTCTTCCATCACCGACCTCGGCGGCTTCGACCCCGTCTGGCTCTTCCTTGTGGTGGGAGGAGTGATGTTCATTTTGGGATTCGCAGGGTGCATTGGAGCGCTGCGGGAAAACACTTTCCTCCTCAAGTTTGTAAGTATCCCACTCTGTTCTCAGGCGAAAACCAAGCATGCCCCCATCAGCAGGACGCTGCCTTTAGCGAGAGGGAGCTGTCCCGAAAGCACTGGCAGAACTACAGCCTGGGCCATGCTTTTCTGTACGAGAGCCCTCTATTCTGCCCCTGCCAGGCCTCCTTCATAGTATATATACCACCCCACCCCATGACATCCACGGGGGTTTTGCACACGTATGTCACGACTGCATTCCAATCCCTAAAATACCCTTAGGACTAAGGTGGTTCTGTAGACATAGTTTTCTTCTTTTAAGTGAGTTATGCTTCCTCTTTTAAGCACATAATCAGGAGAAAGTTGTTCAGCTGGTTGGTTTAGAGAAACCAGACATAAGCACCATGGCTGTGGCCTGTGCAGATTAAACCTGTGAAGCAGGAGGTTTTGGTGAATATGGAGAAACAGTGAAAGGCAAAGTCTTCCCCTTGTTGACCAGCATGCTTTTCAGATCCCTTGCAGGGTGTTGTGACCACTGTTAGCATGAATATATTTGGAGGAGGAGTTCCCCAAGGGTAGATAGGTAGTAAAAGGAGAGCATGAACAGCGGAAGCCTTTCCTTTGGAGATGCTTCCCAGAGGAGAACAGGATGGCTGATGTGCACACGTGTGTGTGTGTGAAATAGGTTCGGTGAGCGTAGCCAAAGCTCACTGAATGTGCCTGTTTGGTGTCAGCATTTGGTGGCGGCCATATCACAGCCCTCCACACAACGGTATCCACTCCCCTTTCTAAAAATAAAAAGTATGGGGGCGGGGGAAAACCCACCCTCCTGTGATGAGGGAAGATGGTTAGATTTCTAGAGAATCGTATCAGTTTAATATCACTAATCTCACCCTTATGACACAATGTCATTGAGGGCCATTTTCATTTAAAACAAGAGCTCCCGCCAGGACTAGTCCCAGCTGCCATGCAGAATGCGATTCTCTCCCCAGCACATCTGCCACATCTTCCCCTGGCATTTCTTCTTGAACATCCCCAGGAAGAGCAGACTCACCGTCCATACAAGGTGGGCAGCTCTGGCCCAGGCAAGGTCCGGAGGCTGTTTCGCCTGGAAGTTCATATGACTCGCGCTGATAGGGAAAAACCAAGGTGCAATCTAATGAGCCACTGGATCTCTGTTCTGTACACATGGGTCTCTGGTGGGAGTAGCTAATTTCCCAAACTCTGTTTCTCTTACACCCACCCACCCACCCACCCACCATTCCTCACCTCGTCAAAGACCTACGGAGGCCCCAGGGAAGTTTTGTCCCTGATAGCAACCTGCCAGTCCTCTGGGCATGGGGTATTTCTAAAGCTTGAGCGCACCTCCCTCAGCTTTTCTGTAGCCTGTTTGGGGCCTCATCATACTGACTGATTGCCACTATTTTACCATTTTTAGCCTCCATGCCCCCAAATGATTCACTTTAATCATATTAGTTTATAAGCGTCGTCCCTTTATCACTTTTATAGATAAAGATACTAGAGCTAACTTGAATAGGCAGAGATTTATACATTTCTCTAAGTTATCACCTTAATTTATAAAGTCCCATGTTGCAAATAAAGAGAATTGTGTTGTTTCCTGGCTTCCTTAAGTCTTGGGACTATTTTAAATGGTCCCTTTCTCCGTTTAGTACATGTAATAAAAACTGGCCTAGAATAGTCTTTGAAATAAGTAGGAAGTCAATGGCAGCATCATTCCAAACAGCCTCAACCATCTGATGCTGTAAGGCCAAGAGAACTACTGGGGAAAATCCAAGAGCTGAGTTACCGTGAAATAGAAATGGAGCTTTCTTGTTGACTGAGGCCCTGGAATGAAGCCTGTGAATCCATCTCTTCTCCTTTGGAAATGGGGAAATTTACTCACAGGGCCCGTGTGTGTTCCTGCCAAATATTTGATAAGAATTTAATTTAGACTCAATTTTTGATATGCATATTGTATATTATTATGTGAACATTTACCAGGGGAACTAGAAAATGAACTTGCCTAGCCTTTGTAAAGGTGAAGACAAAAACCTAATTATAACCTTTGCATGACTTATGTCTTGTTGTTTGTGTGTGCACACACATGATCTCATTTCTGTAGTGTGATGACTGTCATGTAGAGTGGTACCTGATAAAGGGAGGGGAGTTGTATTGTGCTATGCTATAGGGTGGCCATTGAGTAAAAGTGATAGAATTTCCCCATCCCCCCATGTGTGAGCATTTAATGAACTTCCTCTCTGTGGCTTCAAGCCACCAGGACACAGACCCCCCCTCTCCCCCAGCACCCTTCATCTTCTCCTCAGCTATTCTGCTGACGAACTTGGCCTTCATGATGATAGGCTGCTTGGGGAGCTCTGGTTCCCCTTTAAATGGTAATCCTCATACCAACTTTCCCAAGGACCCTGGGCCAAAGCTGTCGAAGTTGATCCTGTGATGATGCAAGCCACCATCACTGCCTCGCAGCACCCCCCTACCCCCTCACCCCGTGCTTCCTGTGCTTGCCGATGCAGCCGTGGCCCTGAAGCTTCCGGGTCTTCCTCAGTCATGATGGCCTGAGATGCAAGAGCAAAAGGGACCATTTTCTTGTCCTTTTTCTAGGTTGAGGAAAGCTCACACTGAAATTACTGGTACCAGTGATGATAATGAACTCTTTAGATGCTGTTGCTAGTGAGCTCAAGGGCAGATAACCAGGAGCTCTGACCCTGAGGGCTGAGCTGGAGGGCCTAGAATGGGGCCTAAACCTTGGGATCCCAGACTTTGCCAGGCGCTTATTTCTTCTTCCCACCCTCCCCTATGCCCACCCTCTCAGAGCAGCACCTGGCACCCTGGGCAAACACTGTCAGATACACACTGCGATGTGGCCCACCTCACTGCCCGCCCCGTCCCTTACTGTAAGAGGCTCTTTGGAGGCAGGGTATGGGCTACTCATCCTTGCTTCTGCAAAGCCCACCCAGCTCAGTAGATGTTTGGTGAATGAATACACATTTTTAGTCTTTTTGTTTGTTTGTTTGGTTTTTGTTAATCTTCAACAGAGGATATTTTTTCCATTGATTCTTTTTCCCCCCCTGTATATCGCTGTCAGGCTCCGCTCTGCATCCATTGATTTTATTTATTTATTTATTTTTTTTTTAGAGAGAGTAAAAAAGGAGGAGGTGGGGGAGAGAGAGAGAGAGAGAGAAACATCTGTGTGAGACAGATACAGCTATTGGTTGCCTCCCGCACAAGCCCCGATCACTGGGGCCTGGGATCGAACCCGAAACCCAGGTACGTGCCCTTGACTGGGAATGGAACCCAAGACCCTTGAGGGCTCTGGCCGAGGCTCCAAGCACTGAGCCACACAGGCCAGGGCCGTTCCTAGTCTTGGTAAATTGTAAGTAACTGTGTCGTTTCCTCTGTGCCGCCCCCACGTGGTGTGCTCCTGGTTGGCCGCCTGAGGGCTCCTGCGGGATGTAGACACAGCAGCAGCTCTGGCCCCTCTGCCTCCTCGCCGCCCCCTGTCCTGCAGCCTCCGGAGCTCTGCTGACAGGGGTGGCCCCGGGTCGCCTTTCTGTCCTCGTCACCAGGAGTTTGCTTGCAGTTTATACGCTGCTCCTTCACAGCCTCATTTCTCAGAAACTCTTTGAACAAATTAAAATGGAAAAGGGTAAGAATGTGGAGGCTGGAGGAAGTGGAAAGAACTGGAGGTGTGACGGTAGGTGATATGACTAAGGTGAGGCTCTGCTGAGTGTTCTAGACGGAAGGGAGTTTTCTCCAGTTCATGGGCCATCCCCACGTTACCCGTGGTCTCTCGCCTGCCTTCTTAAACTCCTCTCATCTGCATGAGCCAGGAGTCTCCCTTCAATGGCATCTTGATGTTATTTAAAATATTCCGAGGCTGGTGCTTCACAAGGGAAAGTGGTTTCGTTTTATTTTCTCGATGGGAAATTATTTTCATGTCACAGTCGCCCCCCACTTCCCCTCTGTTCTCTTCATCTGAGATGCACGTGTGTGCCGTTTTGCCCTGTGGAGCAGGTGCAAAGGGGGATTAGAGCAGGGTCTGAATCCATAAAAGGAATATAGCCATACAGGACCCAGGCCACAGTAACAAATGAGGGGTGATCTTAAAACATTGGGGTAGTTTCTTTCTCAGTGTTGCAAAAGCTTACTAGAGGTGGGGACGGGCCGTTGTTCAAGGCCTGGCAGGCAGCACATTAATCAGGAGAAATTCCTTAGGCCTTAATGTGACTCTAATGAGAAACTCCTATTTTCTCTTTGCTTATGAGCCTTGTTGGTTAATTGCCAAATGGAGCCACCAGAGCCCCACAATGTGATTATGAAATGATTTTTTTTAAAGTCCTTTCTTGGAGTGTAATATTTTATTAATGAATCTTAAGAAACGGAAGGTTATCTGCTTTGGACGTGTGTACCAACCCAGTGTAATCACAGACCTTCTTAGAAGGCACCATTGAGCTGTATATGATCAAAATAGCCGGTGTAACTGTTCTCCATCTATGTGTCTTTTGCCTTAGTTTTCTGTGTTCCTGGGCATCATTTTCTTCCTGGAGCTCACTGCCGGGGTCCTGGCATTTGTTTTCAAAGACTGGATCAAAGACCAGCTGTATTTCTTTATAAACAACAACATCAGAGCGTACAGGGATGACATTGATTTGCAAAACCTCATAGACTTCACCCAGGAATATGTAAGTTTAAATTTGGTTTCTTTTCAAGTTGAAAGCCTTCTGGGAAGGATGGCCCCAGAGAGCATCCTCCTGGCTCCGCGCCCGCCAGCTGGGACGCCCCTCTGACTGGTCTGCGTGGCTTTTGGGTTGTTTGCTTGTCTGTTTATTCTTTGCTGACTTGTTCTGTGACCTGCACGATTTGTGCTCTACATGGAAATGGCCTGTTTTTACTGAATCTTCGTGTCTGCCAAGAGGAACAAAGAAGGAAACTCTTGAGCAAGAAGGTTCTAATCACAGTTGCCCTTTGCTGCCGACGTTTGAAGAAGATTGCTTTGCTATAGGTTTAACGTTTTATTTGGCGTTAAATATGGATTCTGTCTTGTTCCTTGACCATTTCTAGTCATCCTCCACACCTCACAGCTCAGAATAATATCCTCACCAGTAGGGTGTTTGTTCAAAATTCCCTGACGTAGACCCATTCAGTATTATAGCACGTGCGGGTGAAACTGAAAGTCGAGCAAGTTTCACCCCCCTGGTGGCCTCTACCGAGTGGAGAACCTGAGCAGGGAGCCCCTCCCACCCAGAACATATTTCTGTGGCGGCCCCTGCAAGGCAAACGAAGCAGCAGAATCCCTGTTCCACTCAGAATGCAAAATGGCCTATCAACAGGGCTCAGAAGATACAGATCTGGTGCCCAAATCTGATCAGCTAAGCGACTTAGGGTAATAGGACCTTGGCCTGTGTCCCCAACAGGAACGTGGAAACAATAAAAGCTACAGTTTAACTCATGGAGATTCTGTGACACTCGAGTAAGATGTGCTTGGTGGTTTCATAATGGGCTTCGGGTGTTGTGGTCCTACCAACCGACAGGTGCTTATTTGCAGACACTTAAAACATCGGAAAAAATCAGATAAGCTGCGCAGACCTGGACTGTGGTGTCCACGATGTTAATGCACATGGCAGGAGGAGCTGGGGTCCCTTTGGTAAAGGGAGGAGAGGGCCATATCGGCACTCGTCCTGGGGGCAACCCCCACACCCCCACATACATCAGGCACTCAGAGCAGAGCAAGTTGTGTTGATTTTGTTCCGTGGCAGCAAGGACTGCCCTGGAGTGAGCTGTACTCGGGTGTGAAATGAAGCCCCCTTTCATCTCGGCAGACTTCACTGTTTTGTTAGGTCATAATGGATGCAGGCTCACGCCTTGCCAAGTATTATTGCTGCCTCGTTTGCATGACAATCTGATGGAGCTGTGCAGCCAACTTTGGGAGGCGCAACTCCAGCCCTCAGAGAACCCGATGAGGCTGACGCACATGCGTAGACACGTTCTCTTGAAATGCTGTCTGCTTTACGGGGAAATACTGTCGTTTCATGTGATTTTTCTTTTTCTGTCGTGGAGTTGAATGTTCTGAAGTAGATGCTGGTCCTGAAAGCCGTCCAGTGGTCCCGGCTGGATGTTTATTTAACTGGGCGTGGGGGCGTGGGGGGAGGAGACAATGGGACCAGCCTCTGTGTCAGGCCCCTCGTAAGACCCACGGAATTTAACATGATTGTATTTTAATTAGACGATTGCATTCTTAAGTAATTTTTTGAAAATATAAATACCTGCTCTTGTTTAAACAGATTCCGAGTACTAACAGATATGTAATGAGAAGTCAGCCTCCTTTGGACACTGCTGTTTAGTGTCTTATCCTTCTAGAATGTTCCCACATACACTCAAACTAACCCCACCCTGTTCTAAGGGAGCCCTGCTATCAACTCCTGCCCCCCCCCCCCCACCACCACCACCACCTAACACCATGGGTCCCATCGACCTTGCAAATCACATGCCCACACACCCTTACAAACCTTCTGCCTGCGTTATTTTGGAGGCTTTGATGAGGGCTGTGTGGGTTCAGTCTGGTATAAAAATAAATTCTGAGACGGAGGGAGGGAGCCGGCAGGACGGGGTGTGGGCCGTTGGGGCGGGTGTGGGTGCAGCGCCTGGTGGCCTCCAGGTGGAGGTGTTCTAATTCTCTCCTGTTTGCTCTAGTGGCAGTGCTGTGGGGCTTTTGGAGCTGATGATTGGAACCTAAATATTTACTTCAATTGCACAGATTCCAATGCAAGTCGGGAGAGGTGCGGCGTGCCATTCTCCTGCTGTACTAAAGATCCCGCGGTAAGTGGGGGCAGCACATGGCTCCCCTCCCTTTATCGGGACGGTGTGTGGGATGGGCAGAGGGGTGGTGTTCTTCTGGAAACCTCTTACCTGCGTAGTCCTGACTATCGCTCCTGCAGGGCCTATAGGGCTCAGTTCTTCCCAGTAGGAGTGATCATCGCTCCTGTTCTGAGCCTTTGTGTGCCTTGGCTCATTGAGTCCGAAACATTCCTGCCAGCAGATACCAACATTATCTTCCCTTTTTAGGTGAAATCGAGGCCCCTGGGTTTTAAGTCCCTACCCAAGCTCACATCACCAGCAAATGTTGGCGTTGTTCCTTCTTTATAGGCTCACCTGGGAGCTCTCTCATTGGGTTGCGGTTAGTAACCCTCTTCTTCCCGACTTAGTTGTGGGGGACACATTGGAATAGAAGAGTTTGAGACAAGAATGCTATGCGGGAAGAGCATAGCTGCCCAGATTCATTTGTAGCCTGTCAGTCCCCAAGCATGCACCCTCAGAGCTGCCCTTGCCCCCATCATGCAGATTCGAGTGGGCACTGATGAGTTCATGGCCATTTCCCCCTGGAAGGTAGAGGGTGTGCAGCTCTTCAAAAGGGGCGTGGCCTTGGGGTGGGGAAGCAGAAGTTCCCCGCAGCCTGCCCATCGCCCATCGCCCCTGGTGGGGGTCAGCCTGGGCTGTTACTCTTGGTCTGAAGAGACTGAGAATCAGGAAGGCCTGTGCTCGCTGCTCTGGGATCTCGCCAGGACAGCTGACCTTCCCCACTGGCTGGTTTCTCCCTTTCCTTTGAGGAGGCCCAAAGGCAAGAGTGCCCGGCAGAGCCCAGGGTGCCCGCTCAGGCAGCCTCGCGCTGGCCAGCCGATGCCAGCTGCTCTGTCTCCCGTTCTGCCCTGTGTTAACATTCCATCAGACAGACTCCGAAGTTCTCAGAAGGCATTATGTCTCCCCTTTCAGCGACAGATCCTCTGGGTAGAGGTATCTCTTTCCATAAATGCCAAGCTAACAATTTCCACCCAGCCCCTGCAGAGGGGAAAAAAAACAAAAAAAACAAGCCTAAAAGAGGGGAATTCGCATTTCTGATCAGGGCTGTCGGATGTCAGAACATGTGTCCATGTGATATGTGACTAGGGTGTTGTTCTGTTTTTAATGAAGTCACGTATTCTCATTGAAAACTCATTTAAATAACATAGAAATATACATATTAAAAAGTAGAAGTCCTTCTCCCCCTCCCACCACCAAAGAGAGCAAAAATGAAGCCAGTCATTATGCCCATTCAGCATGGTTTTTATCTGTCTCCAGTTCCCTAAACACCATAAACGTATTGAGGCTGTCAGCTCTGAATCCTGTACCTCCCACATACTGGGCTTGCTCTCCTTCCTGGTATTTCCTGAGCTTCTGTTTTCCTCATTTGTAAAAGGGCATATTTTAATACCTATTTCTGAGGATTGTTAAAATAATGACATGGGGTAACGTATCAGAGTGCTTACCGAGGCGCCCGGTCCATCTGTGTGCCCGATGCACATTGTATTACCCTGAGTGGGCTTCTAACCGGCGTGACTGTCACTGTCCTGTTTTCTTTCCCCCCCAGGAAGATGTCATCAACACTCAGTGTGGCTATGATGCCAGGCAGAAACCAGTAAGTGGGTACCATCTTGTCGCTTGGCACATGGGGTGTTGGAGGAGCCTTGGAACTTGCGTGCTGACGCTGTGTTCTCCTCTTCCCTTGTGAAGGAGGTCGACCAGCAGATCGTAATCTACACGAAAGGCTGCGTGCCCCAGTTTGAGAAGTGGCTGCAGGACAATTTAACCATCGTGGCCGGTGTGTTCATAGGCATTGCGTTGCTACAGGTAAGGCCGGGCTCCTTCCTGGACGTCACGGGAAGCGATGCCCCGGGAGAATCCTCACCAGGCCAGGCACTTTGCCGGATCACCTTAATGGCCCAGTATTTAAGACACAATTGGAGGGGCTGGGAAACAGACCCAAATTATGTGGTATTTTATTAAAGCTCTGATTTTAGGTGCAACTCCATCCTAAAATACATTAGGAAACTGGTTGTTGTTTTTTTTCCTTTTGAAGATGGAGACGTTGATTGGGTCAATGCATTTCCATGGGCTCAATAATTAATTCTGAGGATTGTGTGTGCCAGCTGGGCAGACAGGAATAGTCAAAAGCAAATCCAAGTGGTGAGGTTAAGGTTTTTTTGGATTTTTACAAACATGCTGTGTCCCTTTCTGCCTCTGGCCCACCTTCCCAGAGTGCTAGTGAGGGAAAGGAGTGCCCACTTTTCCTCCTGGGCAGTCCCAAGTGCTAACTTTTTCATCCGGTGGAGATGTGATACTTTTCTTTGAGCCCAAATGCGGCGCGGTGGTTGAAAGAAACGAAAGAAGACGTAAATAATGGAAAGCCTTCCCATACTCATGGACTGAAAGGCTTACTATCGCTAATGTGGCAGTACGCCTCAAATCCATCTACAGACTCAGTGCAATCTCTGAATTCAAACTGCCTTTTTTATTTTTTTATTTTTTTTCAAAAATGGACAAGTTGATCCTAAAATTCATATGGAAATGCAAGGGACCCAGAAAAGCAAAAACAAACTTGAAAAAGAACGAATTTGGAGAATTCACACTTCCCAATTCCAGACTTACTTCAAAGGTGCAGGCATCAAGATAGTGCCTCCTGGCATAAGGTTGGCATATAGATCAGTGGAACAGAATAGAAAGTCCAGAAGTAAACCCACGCATCGACGGTCAGTAGATTTTTGACAAGGGAACCAAGACCGTTCACTGGGGCAAAAATAGTCTTTTCAATAAATGGTGCTGGACCAACTGACTATCTATATGCAAAAGAATAAATTTGAACTCCTACCTCACACCATACATGAAAATTAACTCAAAATAGACCAAAGACCAAAATATAAGAGCTAAAACTATAAAACTCTTAGGAGAAAGTACAGGTGTAGGAGAAAGTATAGGTGTAGCTCTTTGCGACCCAGGAGTAGGTGGTTTTCTTAGACATGACACTACAAGCACAAGCAACCAAAGAAATAGTAGATCAATTGGACTTTGTCAAAATTAAAAACTGTGCTAAAAGTACTAAGAAAATGAAATGACAACCCACAAAATGGAAGAAAATATTTGCAAATCATTATATCTGGTAAGGATCAAGTATCTGGACTGTACAAAAAACAACTCAACAGTTAAAAAGTCAAACCCAATTTAAAGATGGGCAAAGAATTTGAATAGCCATGTCTCCAGAGAAGATACAAATGGCTAGTAAGCACGTGAGGAGATAGAACGTCACCATTAATTGTTAGGGAAATTCAAATGAAAACCACAGTGAGATACCTACCACTTCATACACAGCAGGATGGACATACAGTTGACCCTCGAACAACATGGGTTTCAGCTGTGTGGGTCCACTCATAAGCACATTTTTTTTTCAACTGACCACAGTTCAGTTGATCTATGTAGTTCAACTGGCTGAGGTTGGGAATCTGAGTATGCAGAAAACTGACTAGTTATGTGCGGATTTTTCAACTGCATGGGATTACAGCACCCGTAACCCCCATGTTGCTCAGGGGTGAACTGTAATGATAAAGGAAGATAATAATGAGTTTTCGAGGATGTGAAGAAACTGGAACCCTCACACATCACTGAAGGGAATGAAAATGATGCGGCCTGTACGGAAAACAATTGGCAATTCCTCAGAAAATTACAGTTACCATATGACCCCGCAATTCTATTCTGAGGTATGTACCCCAGAGAATTAAAAACATGTGTTCACCCAAAAACGTATATACAGATGTTCATAGTGATATTATTCATAAAAGCCCAAAAAAGGAAACACTGCAGATGCCCATCACCTACTGAATGGAAAAACAAAATATGGTTTATCCATATAATGGAATATTACTCAAACCATCAAAAGGATTGACTACTGGTACATGTTACAACATGGACCTTGAATACACTTTGCTATGTGAAAGCGGACTGACACAAAAGGCCAGATGTTATATGATTCCATTTATATGAAATGTCCAGAATGAGCAAATTCAAAGGAAGTAGATTAGTGGTTGGCAGGACTGTGGAGATGGGGGGCATGGGAATGACTGCTAACGGGTACAGTTTCTTTCTGGGGTGATGAAATGTATGGGAAACAGATAGTGGTCATCGTTGCATATCCCTGTGAGTACACTAAAAACCACTGAATTATGCACTTTAAAGGAATGGATGTTACAGTATATGAATTACTTGTCAATTTAAAAGATCAAAGATAAGGAAAATCAGATTCAGCCCAGCCAGCGTGGCTCCGTGGTTGAGTATTGACCCATGAACCAGAAGGTCGAGGTTTGATTCCCAGTCAGGGCACATGCCCAGGTTGTGGGCTCGATCTCCAGCAGGGGGTGTGCAGGAGGCAGCTGATCAATGATTCTCTCTCATTTTTCTATTTCCCTGTCCTTCTCCCTTCCTCTCTCTGAAATCCATAAAAATATATTTTAAAAAGAAAAATAGGATTCATTGGCCAAGGAAAAGCCTAATGATGTTCAAAGTTTCACTGTTTGACTCTTTTTCTTCCTTTCTCAGATTTTTGGGATATGCCTGGCCCAGAACCTGGTGAGCGACATCGAAGCTGTCAGGGCCAGCTGGTAGAGCAGAGCGCCTGCCACCGCCGCAGAACACTGGACACCCAGCCTCCCGCACCCTCCAGCGGCCCGACCGCGTCCACGCCGCACAGAGCAGTCACAGGGGCATCCTGCAATCCCACCTGACGGAGCTGCCAAGAACTTGTTTTGGGGGGTGAAGCTGAGAAATGCTGCTTACTGACAGAATTAAAGAAACAATAACCAGTATGCAAGTCGTTGCGCCGTGAATCTCTACTGTAGCCATGAATTTATGGATGGTTGGATCCTTAACCAAAAAAAGAGGAAAAGGGAGGGTGGGGAACCCGTATGTACTTGAATGTGTGGGGAAAGCCTTGTTCTCCACAGGAGCGATTGGAGGGCTGGGAGAGGCAGCGTTGCCCTTCCTCACGCTGTGGCCTGAAGATGTGATCTTTCCTGGAACCCAGCCCCTGCCCTGTGAGGGCTGGGCCACTGGCGTCCCTTCACTGGACATCGCAAGGAACTGCGACAACTCGCGTCCCAGGGAGAAAACAGCTTGTCCTTGGGGTCAGATTTCGAGATTGAGTTTAGCAAGTGACGAGCCGGCACATTGGGCCTCCTGATGAGAGAAGTTGTGTATTTCAGGTGCACTGAGCAGACCCTGGGAGCACCCCGTGAGGCTGGAATTCAGCAGGACAGATCTTTTTTCTAAGGGGCCTGCGCTTTATTTACCTGTGACATCCAAGGAGAAAATGAGGCTCGACGAGGTATTAGTTGGATACACCCTCACCCCAGCCACTGAAGTAGGTGTCGGATTCTTCAGAAACTCTGCGGCTTTGGCTTTTTTTTTTTCTTGCCTTTTTTTGTTTTAGACTCCCCAAAAGCTGCCGTTTCTGTTAAATTTTTAAGTGTTTCCTTACAAGCTCGAATATTAATTTTGTGTGTGTAATCTCCCCGCATGACCTGTGAATCTGAACCCACCATTCTTTCCTCCCGCTATCTCTCCGACAACATTGATAGGTGTGGTGTGGTGTGGTCAGCACTGGGTGGGTTCACGCCCTGAGAGGGGTGGCGGTCCCGCCTGGCTGGGAAGGGGCCAGCTGGGCCCACGATATGCTTCCATGGACTCAGCAATCGCTCAGCCATACGGGTCGCCATGGTTTCCGCTGCGTCCTGCCCCCCTCTCTCCTGGAATGGAAGTGAACCCCTTTCCAAAACAACGCTGACACATCAGAAAGCTTCTAGTGGGGTTTTTCCCTCTTCTGGTTTTAGTTTTTTTTTTTTTTTTTTTAAAGAGAAGAGTGAGTGGGCAGAGCTCTTTCTGTTCTCGTAGTGCAGGCTAACCATCAGGATGGCGATAAAGCACAAATACTCCGAGGGGGGACATTGGCGGGCAGGTGTTCTGAGTCTGAGAGGAAAACCACCTCCAGGTGCTGCCACCCACCCTGGCCCGCCTCCAGGTGGGAGGGACCCGTTTTGCCCCCAGATTTTAATCCAACCTCATCTACCGGGATGTCACTCTCCCGGGGAGCAGGTATAGTCTGTGGAGCGCTGGGAAAACCACAGGCGTGTTTCACGGTGATGACACGTTCTCCAACGCATCGCTGGGCAGCCGGCGAGGTACTTTGTGAACTTGAGCAAGGCTTTCTGCACCCGCCCCCTGGTGCATCGCTGCGGTCGGTGCACGTGTGGGTCTGCTCTGAGCGAGGACTGCAGTTGACAATACCTGGTCTCCGGGGTTGGGTGTGTCTGACTCTGCATGTGAGTGTGTGTGTCTCTGTATCATCAGCGATGTCCATCCCGTGCTCCAGCTGTAAGATGATTTTATCTTGTCTCGGCCCCACTACGTTGTCCTGTGATGTCATTCCAACACGGAGTCAGCTCTCCGGTTGGCACGCTTGTCCTTCCTGTTCATTACCTCATCCTCCAGGGAACTCCCTCTGACCAGTTGATTCAGAACCGGGCAAGATTCCCCCCTTCGGCACATCCAGTTAAAGGCCAAACGGAAGTCCAAGTGAGTTTTAAATTTTAAGGAACCACCCTTTATTTTTTACACTTGAGAGTGGTTGTAATAAAGGCTGTCATTAATAAACTTGGTTCTACCTTACGTGGGGTTATGTCTGTCTTCATTGCTTCTCTCTTGAAATCGCAAAAGTCTCGGATGCGGTGGTTCCCAAACCTCAGCAGCCGAATCCCCGATGGCTTGTGGAAACCCAGATGGCTGTGTCTGCCTGTTCCCAGACTGAATTCCTGATTTAGTCCTTCTGGGGAGGGGAGGTTGAGAAGGTGCTGTTCTGACTGGTTCGCGGTGATGGTTTGCTGGCGACGCTGTTGCCATGTGTTTTGAGAGCACAATTGGAGAACCCCGCTCTGGTCTGGTTCTCCCGGGGGAAGGGACAGGGAACATCTTGTGATTGGAAGGGAAAGGTCTCTTGGTGCTGCCGGCTAATGGGAGACAAGCAGAGCGGGGTGTGTAGGAATCTCTGTTCCTAAGGCCATTGCTGCTCACAGCCTCCCAGAGACCAGGTGGCGTGCAGATCATCAGGCCTTGCCCCTAGCAGTTCTGTGGTGGGGGAGCCAGAGCCTATATATATATATATATATATATATATATATTTTTTTTTTTTTACTTTTTCCAGAGAGCCTATATGTTTACGAAAGTCCCATTGAAAATTTAATGCAGTGAGGATGAGGACTCACATGGGCCTAGGTAAATGTTGATAATATTCACAACCTTTTTCTAAGAAAATAATTTCTAGTAGTCCCTTAGAGCAGGAATCTTAGCCCCTTGGAGAAATGCTGACTTAACTTTTATTTTGAATTATCACCACAGAAGGAGACTTCTGTCTTTAGAACTGTCAGGGATTTTCTTCATAGATTAAATGAAAACAACATTTTAAGATTCACACAGTATTTTCAGACCCCGACCCTGTGTCAGGACTGGTTTGGGAAACGTTTGCCTCATACCCCTGGATACTTGAGACCACAAATGTTACTTTGACTTTAGGGGAGTGTATCTGTGGTAATGGGAGGTCACCAGTCCCCATTTCTTGAGTTTTCTTCGCTGTGCTGGAGATCATCTTATGTACGGGAGGCTGTTTGTCCTTCTTGCTGTCGGCAAACTCTAGGCCCAGAAAGGAGAAATATTACAGCTCGGAAGTAAAGGGATTCAGCCCGGCTGGTGTGGCTCAGTGGTTGAGCATCAACCTATGAACCAGGAGGTCACTGGCTCGATTCCCGGTCAGGGCATATGCCCCGGTTGCGGGCTCGATCCCCAGTGTGGGGCCTGCAGGAGGCAGCCGATCAGTGATTCTCTCTCCTCATTGATGTTTCTGTCTGTCTCTTCCTCTCTGAAATCAATAAAAATACATTTTGAGAAAAAGAAGTAAAGGGATGCTTTGTCTTGAACTCAGAACTTATAGGAAGTTTCCTCTGTGTAGGTAGGCTTGGAGGAGGATTATTCAATTGATATCTCTGTTGTGTGACCGGTTACCACCAACATCATTGCCTCCATGATTTAAAAATATCTAATAGTGTTTTTAAGAATGAACACAGGGATTAAAAAGAAGAATTTTGCATCATGAAACACTTGAAAAAAAAGGAGATCTTTGTTTTCTTCTTTCTACCCAGGAATGAACCTCTCACTTTTGTTCCAGCCTTCTCCCCGCCGCAGGCCCCCTCCTTCTGCTCTCAGGACTCTGAGACGCGTCTTGGCTTTTTCTTGTTTTGCACAGTGTTCCTCGCAGGCCCTGTGCGCGCTGGGCAGGGACACTTGCTCTGCAGTTTCTGGAGCTCCTCTCAGGGCTGCTGCCCTCCGCTGGGATGGGAGCCCTGGGAAGCGGCTGGACAATGAGGAGCCAGGGGCCTGGCTGGCCCTCCCGGCTCCCTGGGTCCTTTATTCCACGAAGCCCGGCTTCCCTAGGGAAGCCTGTTCCGACTCCGAGGAGGAACGGGAAGCTCTCCGCGAGCGCTGGCCCGCACTCCCCAGCGAGCCCTCTCCGCAGTGGGAAGCCTGGTCCTGGAATGAGGAGGAGAATGCGGTGTTTGCCTGGGAATAGGGACCCATGGTGACATCTACAGAGATGTCTATGTGACAACAGACAGGGCGGAGGTACCTGGGTGGGGGCAGGGGGCGGAGAAGAGAAGCCGGACTCTGAAGAGAAGCTCAAAGCCATCTTTAGAATGGCCTGAGCCTTTCTTTTTGGAAGGGTTGGTGACGAAGTAAAGTTGATCAAGTTACAGTTTGGAGGACTTCTTTAAGTGGAGGAATTAAATACACTCCCTGTGGCCTGTTCATGCTGAGCAGGTCTCTTGTCAGCGGGGCGGCCCTGAGATGATGCCTGGGTTAGGCCGCTCCTGGGGTCCCTGAATCCAAAGCAAAGCCCTGATTCCTCCACTGCCAGGAGCCCTCCTGCGGGGAGAGGGTGAGTTCCCGGGCTTTACACTTCACTAGCGTAGTCCGGACACCGCGGTGTGCAAACAAGGCAGCGCTTCCCATGTTGTTGCCCTGTGTTTAAGGCGTAGCTGCATTCTATGTGGGAGAAAGACAACCTTTAAATCGGGAGTTTATCGTGTCTTCGGTTTTGCTTTTGCAGAACTGGCTTGAACAGGAACGTTTTAATGGCCTGCCCTCTGGTGGTGATCCTGCGGAACCCCTGGCGGCTGGAATAGTTGCTGCAGGGCTGAAAACTGCCTATGGAGAGGTGCTCGCACTTTGCAGGAGGAACTCGAAGGCTCTACAGCTGTACGTTGGGTCCCTTCACACGCTCCTGAAAGTGGCATCGCCTGCCTTAGAGAGCTAGGGGGCTGGGTGTTTAATCCCCGTCACATCTACATCCTGATCCTGCTGCTAGGACTTCAAAGGGCGCGGCCCTCCAGCCAAGACTCACGATTCATGGAAGAGGTGGGGGTGATCTAAAATGACTCATCTGCCAGGCAGGTAACTCTTTGGGAACAATGAATGGAACATTCCCATCTACTTCTTCTCAAAGCACCCATGCTGACCACCTGGAGTTTGCTTCTATCTGAGAATTTGCAACCTTGGTTGTGACGGTGGTGAAGATGGGTAGGGTGTTGGGCCGGTCTGGATCACTGATACGGGTGGGATTGCATCTTCCCAAAATCCATGTGTTGAAGTCCTAACCCGGATACCTCAGAATGTGACTGTATTGGGAAGTAGGGTGGTTGCGAGTGTAATTAGGTAAGAGGAAGTGATATCCTGTCTAGCCAGTGTTCCTGTAAGAAGGCAAACTTGGGCTCAGAGGCACACACCAGGAGATGGCCAGGTGAACAGGAAGGCAGAGATGGAGGGATATGTCCATAAGCCATGGACCACTAAAGACCACTAAAGACCACCAGCGAGCCTTGGAGCCTGGGAGGCATGGAACCTGTTCTGCCTCGGCCTGCAGGAGCCAACGCTGCTGACACCTGCACTTTGGCCTTCACCCTCCCGACTGTGAGACAATCCATGTCTGTGGTTTCAGCCTCCCTCCTGCTCTGTGGTCCTGCTGTGGAGTCGGAGGAAGCCGAGACGGGGTTTGGTGCCCTGTTGCAAATTTTCAGGCTGGAAATGGGAGGACTGCTCAGAGCTACTTTTTCACTAGAAGGATGCTGAGTGTGCTTGTGCCCCTTACTATTGGAGTGGGTGCAGCAGAACATGGCATGGGGTGCCCTCTCCGCATTTGCCCTGAGCTCCTGGAAACAGTCTTGTCACCTTTTGTGGGACATTTTAAAATAAGCAGTGCCTTGTCTCATCCTGACTTATGATGGCAGTGCTGCAGACTGTGTTTATGGGATTCGGTGATCTTAAATGCAACATGCTGGAGTGAGGAAGAATCTTACCTAATAATAGACAAACATGTAAATTGACCATCCCTCTGCTACGCTCACCAGCCAATCAGGAGAGTATGCAAATTAACCAAAGATGGCGGTTAATTTGAATACGTAGGCGCGAAGCGGCGGAGCGAAGACGAAGGCTCCAGCCAGAGCAGCAAAGACTGAAGGCTCCAGCCGGAGCAGTGAAGGCCTGGGTCCCGGGTGCCGGAGGAAAACCGGTGCCGGCAGCCAGGGGAAAAGAAGGCCTATTGCATGAATCTTCGTGCAACGGGCCTCTAGTCATAAATAAAAGTGCTTCTTTCCCAGGATGTGTGCTTCCTTGAGGCTTATTACTTCATGAAAGAATCAGCCCAATAGTTCCATGAGTCCCTATTGCACACCAGCTAGCAGAGGTGAATCCTAACCCTAACCACAACCCCAACCCTAACTTAGCCATAGCGCAACCCTAAGCATAATGCAAACCCTAAGCGTGTCATAACCCTAACACTAAACCTAAAACCAACCATAACCTTAACATAAACTTCACACTAATGCTAACCATCAGACTGACCCTCTCAAAAACCTAATCCTAACCCTAACCCTATCATGACCCTAAACTTAACCATACCCCTAACCCTAATCATAACCCAACCCTAACCTTAAC
>NW_005871357.1:0-10754 GCF_000147115.1 Myotis lucifugus
CTGCTCCACCATCCTGCCTGTGGGGTGATAGATTGGGGTCAGGCTACCCACTGGCTCCCTCAGCGCCTGGGAGCTGGGTGGTGGCCCCACACTGCTCCACCACAGCTGGTTGCCATCTGCAGGGCGATCGGTGAGGCAATCGGGCCTCTGCTCACACCTGCCTTGGCCTGGCACTGCTTGCTCACCTGCTCCACCATCCTGCTATGGTCCCGCTCTCATGGGGCCCCATCGAAGCCGGCAGTGACTCCACTACTGCCCACTGCCAGTGCTGCATCACCAACACCCGCCATGGTCTGCGCTGCCCCCTGGTGGTCAGTGCCTGTCATAGCGAGCAATCAAACTCCTGGTCTCCCTGTCACACTCCTGGTCGAACGACCACCTGAGGGGACAATTTGTATATTAGGCTTTTATTATATAGGATCTCTTTTTATGGAAGCCAGACTTTAAGTCTGTTCTTAACAGCCCCCAACATTTCAATAGCTATCTTCTGGCTATTCATGGAGATTAGAAATCTACAGAGCTATTTCATTTACTTTTGTGTGATATAATCTCATAAACTTCCATTTTCAGTACCTCTTTGAATATGATATTTATATTTATTTGCTGTTGAATGAAGTATTTTTACAAGCTGTGTTTTGCATTTTATTTTAATGATCTAAAAAACTATCAAACTTTGTTTTTAATTTGTTTCCTAAAATATTTAAATTAGAATTTTCATTTACCAGTTCACTGTGTTGGTGATAATCAGCAGAATGAAATGATAAGTACAAGAAAATGCATCTTTTATGGTTGGATAAACCCATCAATAGGAATAACCAAAAAAAAAAAAAGCTGCTTCCTTTTTGTTTTAATAAGCTTGAGAAAGCATCTGACTTACTATAAACAATATACTTCACCAACCATGTAAGAATTTATTTCCATTGTCACGATTTAGTTAGTTGAAAAATGTTTTTTTACCAGCTTGCAAGTTGCTTATTGTTCTTATTAAAGGAAGTTTTTCCTTATGAGAGTCAATGGACTGTGGTAGAGAGTAATTTGATAGAGTAGAGGTTCTAAAACTGGCGATTCCTTAACTATTCCTGCCTTGCTTAAATATCAGCAACATAAAGCCAGTTAAGAGAACTGATGATTTGTGAAAAATCCTCTCAATATAGACAGCGTGGAAATAGTCTATTTGAAATATAGAAATATGACTCCTTTGTCATTGTCTAAGTTGAATCAAAAGTAAGGCTAATTCTGTGATAGAAAGAAAAGAGAAACCTTATCTATTCAGCACATGGCAAAAAAAAAAAAGATAATTTAAGAGAGTGTAGTTATGCTACAAGCAGAATGTAGCAGGTTTAACTCAAAATAATTCCTTTAACCTCCTATTCGAGTGTAGATGTTTTATTGACATGAATTCAAAGGATATGAGTTCAATAAAGTGCAGATTCATATGATAAGAATTATAAATTTTACCAGACAAAGATGATTATCAACATGTTAAATATATTTTAATAAATGTGCATTTCAAAGGCAGAGAAGACATATAAATGATATTGCATTTAACTACATGTGGAAAACAGTCTTTGAATGACTGGGCAGAAAAATCTAAGAATTATTAAGTTTGGCAATGAGCATGAAGTGTTACTTGAAATATTAAATGACCATTACATGTTGGAGGGCTACTGACAAGAACAAAGGAGAGTACAGTTGAAGGAGGTAGTGGCATAAATATAAATCATTGGGCCCCTGACTTAAGGACTTAAGTAAATTACATAAGATCTAGTACAATACTGTATTATCTTGGGTGAAGAAACAGCATAACAGACCATCCCAAAGCTTAGTAGCTCTACATCAGAGCCACTGAAGTTGGGTCCAGTTCTGGTTTTGCATTTTCTTCTGTTGGGGTTTGTCTGGGTCGTTCACAGGGCTGTTGTGATGATGCAAGAGGCTGTGTTGAGTTCTTGTTTGTTTCTGTTCCTTGTGCTCTCCTTCTCCCTGGGCTTCCGCTGAGATCCTCACAGGCCAGCACTGCATTCCAAGGGGCCGGTGAACTGGTGACTGGCAGCCAGACCTGTGACCCCAGATCCCCTGCTTTAAGGAGAGAACATAGACCTTCATGAGGACGAAGTTCTTATTTTCATACAACTTCCTGGTTCATGGTTTGCCTTATCTGGTTCTTTGGTTTCGTTTTGAGACATCTTTTCATATTTATAAGAAATGGTGTGTATTTATTTAAACCTAAATAGAGTTTTAAGTCAGTTTCCATCTCATAGAAGCTTGCAGACCTAAAGTCTTCTTTCCATTTCAACTTTCTTGTTTTTTTCTTTTAAGTCCCATTTGTAAAACTCCCTTATACATGTTGAGGGCTTTCTAGGGATCAGGTTATAAATCATTTTTATTAGGCAAAAGTGAGACTAAGGATTATTTTGGAGATGGGCCCCTTGCTGATTTGGGTTTAGTGTCTGGTTGCTGTAGAACAGTTGCTCTCATGTTCTCAGAAGCCTTTCACCTCCTTGAGAATGTGTGCTCAGCATCACCTTAATTCTCTCTGAGGTCTTGCCCTGGTCGGGTGGCTCGGGTGGTTGGAGCGGCATTTCTTACACCAAAAGTTTGCAGGTTCGATTCTCGATTAGAATACACACATATGTTTGGGGTTCGGTCCCTGGTCAGGGCATGTTACAGAACTGGTCATGAATGTGCTTCAACCACAGGACCACTGAATGCAGAAAGAGAAAAGATAGAATTCAAGGAGCAATGCTAGTAAAGAAAGTGATACACTGAGGGCAGATCTAATCAGCAAGCTTTATGAACACCACCTCCATATTAATTTCTGTATTAATAGTGACTTAGTTGGGGGGGTCCTAAAACAAGACGGTTGTAAAGTACTATAGGAAAGTAACCTGTGGCAGAGGGGGACAGGGCAATGGACCTGTGAGCTTGCAAAGCCCTTGCGGTGCTGTCTGGAGAAGAGACTTAGCAACAACACATTTGTTATCAGGCCAGTTGTCATCTAGGAACAGGAGAGCGAATGAGTGGGGAGCAGGCACAGCAAGCACCCTCCAGGCAAACAATCCCTGGGGGATTTGATGCAGGAAGTGGCTGATTTGGCTTCCTCAAGGCTTCTGCACAGGGAGGTTCTGCAGCAGGAGCTGTGCCCTGACCCTCTCCCTAACCCTATGGGGGAAAAGACCCCAGTGGGCACAGCGTCCCTCAGAGAGCACTGCTAATGCATGGCAAGGAAAGTGCCTGTGCCCTTCCCATGAAACTGCCAGGACAGAGGTCACTTAGCACAGTAGGCTTTTATTAGATAGGATGTTCTTGAGATAAATTGTCAATCTTGATATTTTTCTGAGTTTAATACATTCAGAAGTCTGAATTTTCAGTTTTTAGGTGATAATTTATTTTACTTCCATATTGTGGAGATTGCTTTTTATTCTTACATTCAAATTTAGAATGAACTTCTATTCTTGAGGTAGCTTAATACATAAAATAGTAGCCTTTGCATTGTAATGGTGACATAGAATTATAAATATTTAAAATCTGAAGAGAATGGAAAACATAATCCAGTTATCTCATGTATAGTTCAATGGATCCAAGAAGGAGAGTTGATACAATTACCACAGATAATTAGCCACTGTTTTCCTCATAAATGGCAGTCCTCTATCTTGCACAGATGACATATCTGTAGGAAGTAGAGAATCGGGAAGATAACATGAGTAGGTAATTTTATGATAGGGTTGGGTGACTGCCATTATCCAAGGTTGAGATTTTCTGAAAATCTGAAAGCCTTAATTTCTGAAGTCCATAAATTTCAAGATTCATTTATGCCTGACAATATGCCACCTCTTCGTTCAAAGGAAAAAAAAATACATATATATTTAAGAGCTAGGGAATAAAGCTCAATAGAGAATTTGATTTTATATAGCTATTTAAAATGAAAATTTTTATGACTTGAGTGCAAGATAGTAAAAAATTCTTTACCATTGGGCCTTAAATGAAAGTTGAAAGTGGTCATAAAATGTTCAATTGGTTTCACATTTTCCAAAGCACTAAAGGAAAAAATATTGGTGATATTGTATGAAGCCACCTATGGACTTTATTTGGCTGATTGGAGAGGAAACACTATGACTATTAAGGTAATATTTTTTTAAGATAGTAATAAATCTTTTTTAAAAGTAATATAATCCAGAAAGTCAGTCACTTTTCTTATTTTATTAAAATTATAAATTTGAATAATGTGCCATTGAAATCACAGATTGTTCATATTGTTTTGGGTGTTCTTACTGGTGGGTCTCCACCTAAATATTATATTATGGGAGACCTCCCCTAAAGATCTGGGGAAGGAGTAGTTGATTACAAGTGGTCCTGTGAGAAAATATGTGTGAGAAACACTCAGCTTTATGACAAGGAACTAATCATAACAGATGAAAATAATTTTATCCCTGTGGATTGAATGCTTGATAAAATTAGTCTAATGTAATTTTTTGGCAGTAATTCCAGTCACACAATTTGGGCTCGTGTAAAATTTGAAAAATAGAATGTCTTCTTTCCTTTCTCCTTTTTTATGTTTCTCTGTCATTTCCTTAGCTTAATGCTTCTCGAGTGACCTTGAAAAGATGAAATATAGTGGTTAATGGTAATGCATTATAAACCTGATATAAAAATTATTCTACTGTAGCTTTAATTACCTATCTCTTCATTTCTATTCTACAACATGTTTGAATTTTTATTAGTTAATTAATCATTTTTATTTTTTATATAAGATTCATTTTTATATTTGTTATCGCCAATATTTTCTATTTTGTTTATTTCTATTGTCATTTTGCTAAATTTCTTTTGCCTGCATCTGTTTCGTTTAACCTGCTTTATAACAACACAAGACAGTGTAGATCATTCATTTCCATAATTTCATGTTAAAGCCCATTTTTTAAGAAAGACTATTATTTATTAAATATACCTATAAGATTAAATGTTCAAATATATATTATTTTATGTATATTAATTGCATGATTGATTTTATTTCTATATTAAATCATCAGAACTATGTACAAGTTTAATAAGAAGAGTGATGTTTTATTGCTGTTTTCACAAGGATATCATTATTAATAATTATACTTTTTTCATAATAATCTCTGTGTATTGTTATTAGTAAAATAAACTATTTGAATATTTTTTACATTTTACAATTATACCTAAACAGAAATATTTAGATATTTCAAAGTATTTTACATAATTTTACCTTTATATATCCAAATTTAGTGTTGTATTTAATGAACTTTGCATTAATGCTTCTTAATTTGGGAAAACTGCATATATTTAATATTCATATTTTTTGCAATCTAATACAGTTTGATTAGTTCAGCCTCCTGGTTTCTAAAAATACAAATAAAATTAAATTAACTTTATTATTTAAGAAAATGTATAATTTACTTTATCAGGCTACTTTAATTTTTATTTATCTTTATTAAATTGATTGTGATAACATCCTATATAATAAAAGGCTAATATGCAAATATGCCAAACGGCCGAACAACCGGAACAACCGAACAACCCGTCGCTATGATGTGCGCTGACCACCAGGGGTTGTGCGCGGAACATGGCGGGCGTCGCCCACAGCAGGATGGTGGAGGAGGTGAGCGAGGTTGCCAGACCATGGTGGTACACCAGTTGCTGTCATTGGGGCAAGCCTCTGGTGGTTACTGAAAATTCTTTGCTCTCGCACGCTACGATCGCGCCCAGCGCTCATACCTGCTGCCGTCACCAGCCCTGCTGGCACCTGCTGCTGCCACTGGAGCCATCACTCACACCCGCTGCCGGAGCTGCCGCTCGCATCCACTGCCAGCGCTGGCCCCACTCGCACCTGCAGCCAGTGCCGGAGCCATGACTGGCACCCGCTGCTGGTGCCCGGTGCCAGTCCCAATCGCTTGGCACCATTAGCAGGTGCGAGCATTGGCTGCTGGCCCTGATCACCCCTGAGGGCTTCTCCACCTCCCCCTGCTCCTGAGGGGCAATCGGGGCAGCAGCCACCGCTTGCACCCGCTGCTGGCACTGGCCCCAATCTCTCTGTGCCTTCAGCGGGTGCAAACAGGGCTGGTGCCATCAGCCCATGGGAGCAGCAGGGGCAGGAGTGGGGCTGCCAGCAGACAGGGGATGGGGGCGCGGCAGGAGAGGCCATGCAGGGGAGCGGAGGATGGGCTGAGACCTGCCCCTGTGCCTACCACAGCCTAGCGGCCCACAGTTCCTTTCAAGGTGCACGAATTGTGCACTGGGCCCCTAGTTGGATAATAAAATTATATGGATTTTAGGAATAAAATTGAATAATTCATCATCTGTATATTATTTTGTGTGTTTACCCCAAATTAAGTTTCCTTTCATTACCACTTATCCCCATATTATTCTCTTTTAAGGCCCCAATCCCCTTTCCCTCTGGCAATAATAATTCTGTTGTATTTTTTCTATCTTAATCCCTTCACCTTTTCACCCAGCCATCATACCCCCTTCCTCTGAAAGCTGTCTAGTCTCTGTATGTATGTGTCTGTTTCTATTGTGTTTATTAGTTTCTTTTGTTCTTTAGATTCCACATATAAGTGAAATCATACGGTATTTGTCTTTCTCTGATGGCATATTTTACTTAGCATGATACTCTCCAGGTCTATTCATGCTGTGGCAAAGGGCAAGATTTTCTTCTTTTTTTATGGTGAGTAGCATTCCATTATAATAACATATATATATTCCATCTCTATATGTGCCATGGGGGTGCATATAATATTTCAAATAGTGTCTCAGGTTTCTTCAAATAAATTTCTACAAGTGAAATTGCTAGATCATAATGCAATTTAATTTTTAATTTTTGAATAACTCCATTCTGCTTTCCACGGAGGCTGCGCCAATCTGCATTCCCAACAACAGTGCACAAAGGTTCCCTTTTCTCTACATTCTTGCCAGCATTTGTTGTTTGTTGATTTATTGACAATAGTCACTCTCGTTCTATCTCATTGTGGTTCTAACTTGCATTTCTCTGATGATTAGTTTCATTGAGCATCTTTTCATATGTATATTGGCCATCTGAATGTCCTCTTTGGAGAAGTGTCTATTTAGGTCCTATATATTCAGGTCCTTGCCAATTTATTAATTGAATTATTTGTGTGTTTTTTGGTATTGAGTTGTACATGTTTTTTAAAATAAATTTTGGATATTAACTCATTATCAGATGTACCATTGACAAATATATTCTCCCATTCAGTGGGTTGCCTTTTCATTTTATTGATGGTTTCCTTTGTTGTGCAAATATTTTTATTTCAATGGATGCAGAAAAATCATTTGAGAAAATCCAGCACCTACTTTGATAAGAACTCTCAGCAAAGTGGGAATAGAGAGAACATATCTCAACATAAGAAAGGCCATCTATGACAAACCCACAGCCAACAGCATGCTCAATGGGCAAAAACTAAATATGTTTCCCTTCACCTCAGGAATAAGACAGGAATATCAACTTCCACCACTCTTATTCAACATAGTACTGGAAGTCCCAGCCACAGCAATCAGACAACAAGAAGAAATAAAAGGCATCAAAATTGAAAAGGAAGAGGTAAACTGTCATTATTTGAAAATGGCATGCTACTGTATATAGAGAACCCTAAAGATACCTCCAAAAAACTACTAGAACTGATAAATGAATTCAGTAAAGTAGCAGGATACAAAATCAATATCCAGAATTCAGTTGCATTTCCCTACACCAATAATGAACTATCAGAAAGAGAAATTAAGAAAACAGCCTATTTAAAGTTGCATAACAATGAAATAAAATACCTATGAATAATTTAACCAAGGATGTAAAAGACCTGTACTCAGAAAATTATAAGATGCTGAAGAAAGAGGCTGAAGAAGATACAAATAAGTGCAAGCATATATCATGTTCATGGAAAAGAAGAATTAACATCATTAAAATGTCCCTACTACCTAAAGAAATCTGTAGATTCATCGCAATTTTTATTAAGATACCAATGGCATATTGGAGGAATCATGATACCTGATATCCAACTATACCAGAAGGCCATAGCATGATGCTAGCATAAACAGAGACATATAGATCAATGTAACAAAATAGAGTCCAGAAATAAACTCACACTGTTATGTTCAATTAATATTTAACAAAAAAGGCAAGAATATACAATGGGGCAAAGATAGGCTATTCTGTAAACGGTGTTGGGAAAATTGGAAAGACAAGTGTGAAAAATAAAACTAGACCACCTTCTTACACAGTCCATAAGAATAAACTCAAAATGGATTAAAGACTTAAATATTAGACTTGAACCCATAAAAATCCTAGAAGGAAACAGGCAGTAAAATCTTAGATATTTCTCATAGCAATATTTTTTTCTGACATATCTCCTCATGCAAGGGAAACAAAATAAAAATAAACAAATGGGACTACATAAAATTACTTTAATTTCAATTTTAAATTAATTTACTTCAGTTTTTCTAGGCTACATTATCCCCATACGCACTTTTATGGTAAAATTGACTTGAATACTTTTGTATAATAAAGCTTTATATAGATTATATCATCATAGATGAAACAGAACTCATGGAACATTTTTAAGATAAATAGAAAACACAGAAGTCATATATTTTCAAAGGAAATAGCAAATACAATGATTCAAATTAAAATTGGAGTAAACTGGAGTCTATTAATGCCAATTAATTTAAGGAAACACCAGCTTAAAATGGTGTACTGCAACTTATTTTATTTCACTCCCTCAGAGATAATTAACTGCTGTGAATGAACACATAGAACAACCAAGGACACACAATATGTTGTTTTGTACACTAGCAATTTTATCCTTAATTTTCCAAAATATTTCTCTCATCAATACTTTGATTATCTAAGAAGATATAAGCTAACGACCCATCCCATGCTTCTCGAAAGAAAAAATAAAACAAAGGACAAAGGAACACCAGAGAAATCGCACGATCGAGTGAGAACAAGGACTGTGTTGATTCATTTCACTCTCTTATCCTAGAAGAGTCAAGTGGTTTGTTTCTGTCCCTGGAGAAAGCTCTTGGTATGAGCTTTGAAATGTCAAGTTTAATTAAGACAAAGTGTTTTTTTCAGCCCAACAAAAGAAATATATCTTTCAAAATAACTGTCTCTTAAAGTTCGACAACACAGTCTATCTCCGTGAAACAGCTCACAGTGTTAAATCAGTTGTCAACTTCAACCTGGCACCAACATGGCATATCAATTAGCTGGGTGCCCAGTCACTGCCCAGCACGGCTAGTAAGACCAATGGGCAGAATCACAGCACGTTTATAAAAGCTTGGCTATTCAAACAAAAAGAACCCAGATGCCAACTGCCTAAAATATAACCAGCACGAATTTGTTTGTGACAGAGTCAAGTCAAAATAATAAATCCATCAGGATTTGAGACAAAATGTGTAAGAAAAAGGTGGACTAAAACAGAGGTTAGCATTTCACGGAAATTTCTCAGTTACCTGTCATTGTTGCTTACTCTATTTTAAACATAAGAGTTTATTTCTCCAGAGAACCGCTGTGCAGCACATTTACATAGAAAATATACACTTCTTTGTGATTTTTATGGATGACTTCTCAAAACAGCATGTATATTTAACATAACTCAAAAATACATGTAAACCATGTTGTAGGAGACTTGTCAAGGAATGTGCTTAATCTTAGTGGCTGCCTGGATACAAATATGTTATCAAAAATGTTTTTAAATGTATTAACATTTTATAGTCAGCTTTTTTTTTCAACAGGATACAAGACAGTATACTTGTTATGAATAAGTATTTTATTGTTTTCATTGTTTTGTCTTAATGAACTATTAAGGAGAAGCCTCCATGTGCAGTTGACAGACTATAGTTTTAGATTTAGGATACCTGAGTTCCCATATAGATATGCTGCTAACAGACTATATGATATAAGCAATTGGTAAATGGTCTTATCATCGTAATTATAACTTTATTAGGTGCTGTGGACTTTATCATGAGATGCCAGTGTCATTCAATATCATTTCAATTTACTTCTGTCAAATAGGTGTTCTAGAAATTTCATAGCCTAGAACAGTGATGGCGAACCTATGACATGCGTGTCAGAGGTGACACGCAAACTCATTTTTTTGGTTGATTTTTCTTTGTTAAATGGCATTTAAATAAATAAAATAAATATCAAAAATATGTCTTTGTTTTACTATGGTTTCAAATATCAAAAAATTTCTATATGTGACACAGCACCAGAGTTAAGTTAGGGTTTTTCAAAATGCTGACATGCCGAGCTCAAAAGGTTCACCATCACTGGCCTAGAATCTATTTTGGAGGTTTTGGAGGACAGTTTATTCAAAGAACGTGCTTAGCTGCCTCCTGTCGGCTTCATTGGCAGTCTTGAGAACTCTGTATCTTTTTTCATACTCTTGCTCTCTGCTCTATACAGTGTTCCCTCACTTTTTCTCCCTCGACAGATGTGTCCATTCTACAAGCCTGAAGTCAGTTATGACATTGTCCATGAGTACTCCCTGATGCTTGAAGACAGTATTAACAACCCAATTTTTATTTCCAAGACACACTGCTATTGTATTTTAGTCCTTATTCCATTCAATTACTGTAGATTAAACAGGCATGTAGTTTCTTTTACCTGATTTCAGGTACCTGCAGTGAACCATGGTCCAAACATAATAAATGGGAAATTCCAGAAATAAACGATCTGTAAGCTGTACATTTTGTGCAGTTGTGAGTGTGCCATGAAATCTCAC
>NW_005871357.1:10891-33551 GCF_000147115.1 Myotis lucifugus
GTGTCAGCATTTTGAAAAACCCTAACTTAACTCTGGTGCTGTGTCACATATAGAAATTTTTTGATATTTGCAACCATAGTAAAACAAAGACTTATATTTTTGATATTTATTTTATATATTTAAATGCCATTTAACAAAGAAAAATCAATCAAAAAATGAGTTTGCGTGTCACCTCTGACACGCGTGTCATAGGTTCGCCATCACTGCTCTAGGTGCTCAGCTGGAGGTGATCACGTGACAGTTTGGGACCACAGGACTTCATGGAGGAAGCTGGGCTGCCCGCACCAGGCTCCATGCACAACCCCGCCTGGGTGAGGCTCTCCCACACACTTAGATCTCTGATGCCTTCTTTCCCAGCTCTCCACCTGAGGCCCTGGGCAGAGGTCTTCCTCAGGCCTCTGTGCTGAGACCTCCTGTGGGAAGGAGGGGCCTCCTTCCAGACACTTTTCCCCACTCGGACTCAGTACCCTGTGCTCTTCCGCTCCTAGCTCTTCTCTCGCAGGCTCTCCTCCACCCCAGGGCTGAAAACCTGCCTTCAGCTGCCAGGGGTCCTCACATCTGGGCTTGTTCACCTACCGCTCCACACGGTGCCCTTCCATTGGGAAATGCGGCAAGGGGTTCCGACTCCAGGGTTAGCCTCTTGCACCTCCAAGGGCTTACCCTCCTGTGGGCTTGTTGCCTTAGAGGGCTCCTCTGACATATGGCACCACAGCTCTGTTCTTCCTCCTCAGATGAGATCCTGACACCAGGAAGTAGCATCTGACGCCATCTTTTGATGAGGGGAGCTTTTAAGCCTCACTCCTCTCCCCCTTCAGACTCACATCTGGACGAGCTAGATTTCAGAGAAGCCTAGATGTTCACTCATTTGGTGCCAGTAGGAGATTTGAAGCAGGCAGACCTCTCTCTGTGAGCAGCAACTGTCAGCCCAGCTCAAGCCCTGCCCACAGGTCAAACCCTGTCCTTGCCCTTTCAGGTCTTCCCCTTTTGGGGGACGGTTTCCCTGTCCCATCCGGGAAGTCTCATTATGTAAGTGATAGAGTTTTCCATACCCTTTCGAGTGTATGTGAGTGTGTGTGTGTGTGTGTGTGTGAGTGTGTGTGTGTGTGAGTGTGAGTGTGAGTGTGTGTGTGTGAGTGTGAGTGTGTGTGTGTGTGTGTGAGTGTGAGTGTGTGTGTGAGTGTATGTGTGAGTGTGTGTGTGAGTGTGTGTGTGAGTGTGTATGTGTGTGTGTGAGTGTGTGTGTGTGAGTGAAAAGACACTGCTCTGTGCTCACACAGAGATGATCATGCTAGGACTCAGCCAGAAGGCAGCCATCTCCAAGCCAGGAAGACAGATTTCATTCGAAATCAGGCTTGGGGGCACCTCAATCTCCATCTTCTAGCTTCCAGAACTGACAGAAAATGCATGCCTGGTATGTAAGCCACCAAATCTGGGATTTTTTTCTTATTATCGTCCAAGGAGACTAATAAAGATATAATTGGTTCTATATTATAGAAGGGACATGAACATAGAAAAGTCAGGTAAACTAAGAATCAAACTATCCATTTGCTCCAGAAAGAAGGATTTCCTACATAACCCAGGTATAAGCAGTTATAGGGCATGGGTTGGAAGTGTAGGTCAAATCAGAGTGGGAAGAAGAGTGGATGGAACGTTTAAGTTCTGACAGAAGGTGAGGGGACATAATGAACATGGAAATAGGCTTGAGGCATTGAGAGAGAACTGAGGAAAGCTTCTATTAAGGTGACTGAGTTAAGAATATGTAAATGCTGATGAGAATTAGCCTGGCAAAAAGAAACAATTGTTTTCCTCAGCATGCATCCTTCATTAACATCTAGTGTAACTATAGAACAATATCAAAATTGATATCGACAATATCAGAATCAGGAGACTCAATTGATACAATCAACAGAGTTTATTAAGATTTTCACATTTATGCTGGCACTCATTTGTGTGAGTCTCTGTGTGTGAGTATATATAGAGCTCTATGCAATATTATCACATGAGTACTTCTCATCGTCACCACCACAACCCATATATTTACCCGTACCCTCCTGGTACTTCTTAATAACCACACTGACCCCTCTCCCCCATTCCTAACCTCTAATGACGATTCTGATAAGTGTGTAGCGTTATCACATTGTGGTTTTAATCTGCATTTCCCTAACGACTAATGATAGAAACATACTTGTCATCACATAAATTCTTTGGTAAAGTGTCTGTTTTTACTTTGATAAAGTGTTCTTTTGAGAATTCTTTCATATTCTAGATACAAGTTCTCTTGCAGTGTGTAATTTTGCTTTATAATCCCATTAATGGCCTTTCACAGAGTGCTTTTTTATTCTTTAGTTTTGATTATACTATATATCAATTTTTGTTTTTATGGGTCTTAATTTTGGTCACAAGAAAACTTGGTCTAGTGCTAAGCCCTGAAAATCATTTCCTTTTTACTTTTATTCTTGAAAAGTTATATTTTTTTGTTTTATATTTAAGCCAATGAGGTGGGCCATTTTGAGTTTGGATAGATTTTGTTCCTTCTTTTTAAATTTGTTATTTTGCCTGAAGTTGCCCAATTGCTTCATTATCATGTGTTGAAAATTCTACCACTCCTTACTTAAATATTTTTACTCCTTTGGTAAAAATTAACTCAACATATTTGTATGGATCTATTTCTAGATTTCCATCTGTTATATTGATTTTTCTTTCTATCCATCTCCCAGGCACTGCCATACTATATCTATATCTATAAAAGCCCAAAGACCGAGAGCCAGAAGGACCAGAACAACCAGCCTACCAGTCGCGATGATGCACACTGACCACCAAGGGCAGACGCTCAATGCAGGAGCTGCCCCCTGGTGGTCACTGTGCTTCCACAGTGGGAGTGCCGCTCAGCTGACTGGGATGAGCAGCTGCTCCTACAGTGGGAGCAGCCACTAGCAGGTCCAGGGTGAGGCCGAGTCTCTGCACCTATCAAATACCTGAGACAATCCAGACTCTGGCCTGACCCCACCAGCTGATGCAGGCCCTCTAAGATATGTTCTAGAAAGAGTGTGGGGAGCTGGCATAGGTGGATGGCAAGAGGGGATGTGACTGTGGACCCCCCCCCCCGGGGAGGCTGTCCTGATGGCTGAGGATCCTGGAGCACAGCTGCCCTGAACATCCCCAATGCTGTCACCGACCTGGCATCACACATCAAGGGAATTCACTGAGTGGCAGGTTCCTCTAGGACACAGAACATGCCTTTACCCAAGACATTACCCTGAAATATCAGCTCCTACTAATTTCCTCATTCAGCAGCCAACTCAGAGTGTGGGTCCACAACCGCTTGGCTGACCAGGATGAGCAGCGCTCCCACAGCGGGCCGCTCCCCACAGGCCACGCCCTCCACCGGTGCATGAATCCATGCACTGGGCCTCTAGTTACTACTATAACTATATAACTCATAACTTTGCAGAGCAGCAATCCCTCCCACTTTAGTCTTCTTTCCCAAAATTGTTTTGGCTATTCTAAGTCTTTTTCATTTCTATATGAATTTTAGAATAAGGGTAGTGGAATTTTTCACAAATAAGTCCACTAAATTATGGTTGTATTTTGTTCAAAATGGTTTAGAAGTCTTTTATCAGAGCATTCAGACAGTGAATGTGTAGAAACTTCAGTCTTTGAATATCTTAACAGATTGAAAATTTTCAGTTCATGACTGGGAAATGGAAAGACATTGAAGCATATTCCTATAAATCCATGGAAGGCACCAGAGAAATTAAATGATAAGAATTAATAAGGTATACAAGCTTTGATGTTAAATTTCTAAAATTGCAATTTGTAGTATTGGAATGAGAGAAGAATCTTTGAGTGGAAAACATGTTTCATTGAAATAAATTGTATTATGTACTGGACTGGAATAAAATTAAGAAGGCCCACAATGTTTTAGCATCTAAATTTAGTGAAATATTCAAAATAAGAATATGTATTTATTTGGTGAGTATGCCAATAAAATTTATTTATCAAATAAAGGTAACTGAAATTAAAACATGGTAGTACCTGAGATATGTTATAGGTCAGAATTAATTTACCATTTATATTAAATAATAGAATTTAGAATTGCATTCATTTAGCAGCAGCATCACCCAGGTTTCTGTAAATGAAATGATTTCTCAAATAAAAATATTATGGTATAAACAGATAAGTCATTTAAGTGTCCACATTTCAACTTAATAAGAATAAATAGAACTTTGAGGTTGCAGCCAATCCTATAAAGAAAATTTTTATTTAGCGAAAAATAAAAATAAATAAATAAATAAAAAATAAAAAAATAAAAAATAAAGAAAATTTTTAAATAGCATATTTAAAATAGCTCAAGCTTTCAAATATACCAAAAATGTAATATTAAAAATTTGACCAAAATAAATTAATTTTTACCCTGAATAATCATTCAACTTACATTAAAATTATGTTAAAATAATTAATATAAAATTTAATTTTCAATTTATATGGCTATATGTTAATTTCTAGAACTAACTTTAATGTTAAAAATCAATATAATAAGACCAATTATGAATCAATAAATAATTTCAAATATATATGCATATATTGTATTCAATACTATTATAGGATAAGTATCAGTTATTTACAGCTGAGCACATTTTTCCTAATAATCTTGATACCTAAGAAATACCAGCTATAATTCACTTGCTACATATCTTAATTATTTTCACTAGAAATTTATAGATCTCTATACTATAGTCTTTGAAGCTTATAAATTTAGCCCCATTGTTATGATCTTGGTTTCTGAAGCCAGAAGGTTTAATTTGCTGTTCCTCACTATTAACTTACTATTACTGACTTACTAACTTCTCAATTCCTCAGTTTACCTGTAGCAGAAAAGAGGTTAGGAAGACGATCTACCCAATAAGGCGTTTGAAATGTAATGAGAAATGCATTTAAAGCATTTACCTTGTTGATAAGTGCATAGTGTTGTATCAACAAGTCTTATTTTTTACTGGGAAAGTCCTGTTTAAAATGGATTAAAGTCACATGTCCCTGATAGAGCATCTACCAAGTTGTCATTTACGTAATTATAAAGATAATTTTAAAAAGTGAAAATATATGTTACTAAGAAGTTTAACTGGAAAACTACATAATGTTAATTTTTTTAGAGATGCCCACATTCTATAATGCAGATGAACTGCATTTATACTGTAGAGGAAGAAAAATAATTTTTCCTCTAGTCTTCTATGTTCTTGGCAGATTAACAAGAGAAAAGCAAACTAAAGTTGAATAGCATATGGACATGGGAGAGACCCGTGGGAGCTGAGTAACTCCCTGAAATGGCTCAAGTCACCATCTTACACACAAATGTCCAGCTAAGGGGATTTGGTAGCCACTATGGGAGGCTATCTACCAGGGAAATGCACAGTGAACTAGGCTTAGGTCCTTGCTTTCTCATTGATTAGAGTTCCCAGGGATTTAGTCCTTCTCCAGTCCCTGATGCAGAGAGAAACACCCGTACACAGGGGAACTTCTACTCAGTTTTCAGAGCTTCTCATGTGTCTACAGATTCTTAAGAATAATCAGCCTAAAATAACCTCTATGTCAAAGAGATTTTGGAGAGGCAAATCCTGCTCCTATTCAATGCACACATACTCTATGTCCTCAGTGGCTTGCTTATCTAGGCTTAATCCTTACAAAAGACAATTCCTGAAAAGAGGTTAAAGATTCTTTGTACATCTATAGTTTCTAATTTTCAATTTAGACACTGGTGGTTTGTATCCTTCATCAAGGGAACCCCCCCTAAATCTATAGAATTCATGCTGTTCTTTGAATTCATGCTGAACATGGCCCCAAAACCCCCTCTTTTCTGCATTCCCTCAGATACTGAGCACCCCGTACAATGGAAGTCTACTAGATGGAAAGTGAGAGTGGTGGTGGGGAGTAGAAAACGGCAGAGACTGTTGGGGCTTTCCAACATCCTGGGGAAGTGCAGGATTAGGATTGGTTTCAAGTAAAACAAGGTAGGTTGGCCTGGAGGCTGCTACCACAGCTACAGTCCATGCTGGAATTCCTCTTTAATTTAAATATGTATATATTTAACATATGATGTCTAGGCCAGGATGGGAAGGCCACATCTCTAAATGGGAGTCACAGTAGCGGAGTAGTGCTTTAAGTTGGTGAGAACTTGATGGGGCTCTGCACCTCAAGCGATTGAAAATGTACAGAACTCAAGGGGGATCTGGATCACCCTCAAGTATAGAGTGCATCAAGACTATGAATGAATCGATTTGGGGGGGAAATCTTCGCTAGTCAAGGGAAGAATTTAATAAAAAAAACAACAACAACAGGTGTCATTGGTAAATATAAAGCAGAACCAGATAAAACTATTATATGAATACTCAGAAGCAAAATCTGTTTCTAGAAATTATCTGTCGCACCGCTCAGGAGACCATTTTGATTTACTTGTCACTCATAATGTTGTTACAAATTATAGCCTCTCTAATAAGAGACCCAAAGTCCCCCTGAGAAAATGAAGTTGAGATGAGAATTCACTGGGTTCCAACTACATTTAACAGAACATGGAGAGAAGAAGTAAAAAGTAAAGGAAAATAGAGGATCTGTGACTGGATCGCAGAAGATTTTACATACAAGGACACTAGGAGCGATAAAAGGCAGACTTTCTGCTGAGGAAATTAAATTTCAAAGCCCATTCCTGATGACAGACGCCCTGACCAGACAGGTCCAGTCCCCTCTGACCAGAAGCACAATGAAAGGGGACATGGTGAAGCTTCAGAAGCATGGGAAGTAATGTTTGGGAGCAAAAACAAAGAAAGAAATCAAAGCCACTAAGTGGGAACTGATGCCATATCAGTGCGTGATGGGGTGTGTATCTGTTTTGGGACCTGGTGGCTGCAGTCGTGCATCCTGAAGATGTAGCAGGTGGGACCCTGAATCCTGGAGCCTGCGATACAACCAGCTGTGTGAAAGGGGGGCAGGTTATTCCTCTTTGCCCAGAAGGGCTCATTAGGAGATTTTTGCTAAAGTCAATTAGAAGAGTTGAAAAATATTATAAAATATTTCTTTGAAGAGATCCAAGGGCTAACTAAGAAGTGAAGAATTGTGATAGGAAAGTTCAAGAGAGGTTAATACAGACATATGATCGGGTATCTGTGATCTTTTTCCCAGGCACATCTGCTCATTTCAGCAAGCCACTTAGAAGAAGAAATGGGTTCTCTGAAGAAGGTAGTCGATGTAACCAAATTTTGGAGAAAAGAATAGAAAGTTTAAACCAGGGTTGGGCTATGGTATATATGTGTAGGAGGATTCAGAGAGATAGATAATGCAATCAGTGTGTAACATGCTGAGTTTGATGTGTATAACCTGTTGAGTTTGATTTGTGCTTTCAAATTACCCAGGCTATCTAGTATTGGTTAATTTATCATTGAACAAATAAAGCAAAGAAAGGGGGGGGGGGGAAGTGGGACAAAAAGAAGTAGGTATATCGAACTAAAAGAGTAGTTTATAAAAGCCTAATACATTTAAAAGAGGTCACTTGGCAGAATTTTTCAGCTCTGCATAGATTGTATGGCATTATGTTGAAATGATTTTTGTTTGCTTAGTAATCTTCCTATAAAAGAAAAGCCCAGCAACTGAACAGTGGAACCAGAACGATCTGTTGACCAGTTGCTATGATGCGCACTGACCACCAGGGGGCAGACACTCAATGCAGGAGCTGGCCCCTGGTGGTCAGTGCGCTCCCACAGTAGGATCACAGTTCAGCTGACCAGGATGAGCGGGGCTCCCACAGCGGGCTGATCCCTGTAGGCTAGGCCCCTCACCAGTGCACGAATCCTGTGCACCGGGCCTCTAGTGGTGTTATAAAACAGAAGATCTGGTAAAAAACTAATCAGTTTTATCTTCGGTTTCTATCCTAGAATCTATTATTTTGATCCCTTAATGTTTAATCTTTTTTGAAAAAGACACAAGTATGCACAATAGGTGCTCTACATATTTTCCTGAGGAAACTGATATATAACATAATGTGAGCACATCTGTCTTTCTCCTTTTCTCTCTCTCTCTCACACACACACACACACACACACACACACACACACACACTTATACACATGCACAGACAAACTCAAGATATGGACATGCTGAGTAGATAGCCTTGGGCTTAGAGAAAATGAGATCCTTAACTTTCTGAATTTACTTTAGATTCAAGTCGCCTTTAGTATGCACAAGTCATTAAAGGCCAGTCTCCGCCCGAAGAGGTTTTCCTTCAATATTTTATAGAAAGGGTTTGATCTATGATTTATCAGTCAACTAGCAGCACTCAGGGCAGAGAGGGTTTTGTTGTTGTTGTTATTATTTTTTTAAGAATCAATTCTTCTGGTAGATAGATTTTTAATTCCATTCTCATTCTGACCATTGGGGGAAAAATCTGCCTCATCCAGAGATAACTTTTTGAACTTACTTTAGATTCCAGGTGTCGTTAGTATGCACAAGTCATTAAGACACCAGGCTCAGCCCAAAGAGGTTTTCCTTCAATATTTTATAGAAAGGGTTTGATCTATGATTTATCAGTCAACTAACAGCACTAGAGCCGAGAGATTTTTTTTTTCCATTAAGAATCAATTCTCTGGTAGATAGATTTTTTTTTTATTTCCATCCTCATTCTGCCCATTGAGAAAAAAAAGTCTGCTTTGGGATATGTCTATCAATTTGAGTGACCAGGCACATAAGTGGTATGAAATATAGGAATTTTTAAGCTGTAAAAAGTACTGCAGTGCTGTAAAATACATAAAAAATAGAATAAATAAAACAGCCAAGCACCTTTTATGATTTGTAGGTGCTTTTGAATGCAGGAAACAATAGGGATAAATGCGATTTATTTATCTAAAGGTTTTATTTCTCTATATAACTTATTAACTCTTTTATAGATTAAGAAACTTGGTAAACAAATGCAATTATATATTTATTTCTGGGAGATGTGTAGGTCTTGTCTTTACAGTATTTGGTTCAGTGTCATTTATTTTGTCATATTTTGTGATTTACTGCAAGTCCTGTTAGCAGATTTTTCAATCTTCAGCTACATGTAACTGAATATCAGATAAATTTTTCAGTTTACATTGGCTTGAAAAGTAAGTATCATGGAAAAGAAACCCTCCGGTTTCATAAGAAGATATATTATGCTGCTATTTATTTCTGCGAATAAGGCAGACTGCAAAAGAGCTGGTAGGCGAAGAGTTAGGGGGCAGCTGTTATGTTTCAGGTGAATATCAAACAATTTGGAAATGGTTTTCTTAGACTAACGTTCTCTTCCCTTAAGAAATCATGAATTTCAGAAGCTCTTTGGCCTTTCAAATTGCTTCCATGAAAAGTTGCTAGAGTTTCATGGCAATTCCACTATAATGATGAATTGGAATGAAAGTGGAGCTCTACCACTGGTGGGCTGTGACGTTGCACATAGACTCTAATTCATGAGGCTCTTCCTGTTGCTAAAGCA
The DNA here is from genome assembly GCF_000147115.1 of Myotis lucifugus. Classification (NCBI taxonomy): domain Eukaryota; kingdom Metazoa; phylum Chordata; class Mammalia; order Chiroptera; family Vespertilionidae; genus Myotis; species Myotis lucifugus. Next base: position 20,385 of record NW_005871357.1, read on the forward strand.
TTTCAGCGTCTTCTTTCACGTGATGCATGAAGATGCTTAGGAAAACTACAAAAAAAATGTAGCACTTATTTATGCTTATCAAAATTATGGAGATGTTTCTGCATCATTCATGTGAATGAATATTGTTTTAAATATTACAACTATTGAACTTATATGCAGCATATCTGTAAAATGTTCAAAGAAGAATGAGTGAATTTTCTAATTGCAAGCAACCCTAAAGGTAAGTCATAAATATTCTGTAATGAAATATGCTTTTTTTGTGTTTTTAAGCCAGCCCTTGGGCAATTACAGAACATTTACTAAGAAGAGTGGTTTGGTACCTAGTTGCATTCGCTTATCTACCATATCCCTCCATTTCTGCTCTATCAGCATTATTAATTTATTGTCTGGAATTCCAACCAAACATTTCAGAACTATATTCATTAACTATAAGATGAAAGGCTTGGCCAGTAGTTATACTTGTCGAGTGTAAGCAGGCTTTTTTTTCATGTGCAGATTTTAGTATCAAGAATCTAGGCTAACATGAGGCTCTACAGTAGTCTTTATTCAAACTCATCCATCTCAAACATTTTGTCTTTTATTTCAGAGACTATCTGAAAGCCTGTATATTCAAAATGAAAAAAACAAATTTGTGAATTCTCTCAATACTTCAAGGAATATTCTTTTATACCTCATACTAGAGGCCCACAAATTCGTTCACTGGTGGGATCCCTCAGCCTGGCTTGTGGGGATCAGGCCGAAACTGGCTCTCCAACATTCCCCGAGGCATCCCGGATTAGGAGAGGGTAGTTCTCAGGTGACGCACTCTGGAATCGGGCTCCCTCCTCTCTGGTTCCGGGTGTGTCACCTGAGAACCGCTGCTGCCAAATGGCCACAGCTCAGCAGCTCCTGCATTGAGCGTCTGCCCCCTGGTGGTCAGTGTGCATCATAACTACTGGCCGGTTGGCTGGTTGCTTAGGCTTTTATATATTGGTATATAGATAATAGTGTACCTCAAAGCTAACAGTTTATTTTTTATACTATTTTACATGTCATCTTTGTCACAGTAACAAATGACCAAAATATGTCCAAAGGTGTATTTCTTGCTCTCATTAGGTATGCATTTTGAGTTGGAGTTCCATATTTCTCTTTTATTTTGCTATCTAGGCTAGAGCAGCCACTCCCCATATGGGATAGAATATTCTTCTGGAAGAGGCAAAAAGAGCAAGCGCTGGCAAGGCCACAAGGTAGTGTAGGCCCTAAAGCCAATACATCATGATTGATAAAGCCGCCCTGACCAACTGACCTGTTGGTCCTTCTGCTCAGGTATTTATGGCCCAAATAACTCAGGGGGCCAAGTTCATGTCAATGGTGTGGAGGCGTACATTCCTCCCACAAGAAGGCTTTGCAGCTGCTTGGCTACATAGTGATATATAATCCACTTAACAGGCAGAAGAAAACAAATGAGAACAACAATGTAAAGAGTAATGTTCATCCTCTTAGTCACAAAGATTTACTTCTCTTTTTTACCACATGCCTAGGAAGATCGTGCCAAAAACCCAACTGGAATGGGAATTGTATATCTATAGTCCACACTGTTATTCAGAAATGGGATACATGAGTGGCATAGAGTAATGACTGGCCTATAGTGATTCTGAAATTCTATTGGCCAGATGTTTCCAGGAGCATAAAAATATTTCTGGATTATGACCTGATTTTGTTTCCTGGAAGCTCCCTGATCTGTTCTTCTCAGTGGGGCATGGCTGCACCCTCTGGACAATTCTTCCTCATTCGTTATACACTTAAACTCAGTCATATCTGAAGAGGGCTTTGGAGAAAGTACCTTTGTTGTGGCTTGCTTACTGGTTGTAGAAATTTTCTAGTCCTAGAAGCTGTTTTATATCTCAAATGGTCACAAGGTCTTTTAATTCATATTGGTAGCTTTGTTAGTGCATCTCTCTTATTTACCAACTAGAGGCCCAGTGCACAAAAATTTATGCACTCGGAGGGGTCCCTCAGCCCAGCCTGTGCCCTCTCGCAGTCTGGGATCCCTTGGGGGATGTCCACCTTCTGGCTTATGCCCGCTCCCCGGGGGATCGGGCCTAAGCTGGCAGTCAGACATCCCTCTGGCAGCCCGGGAGCCCTCAGGGGATGTCCACTTGCCAGCGGGGAACAGGCCTAAGCTGCAGTCGGACATCCTTAGCACTGATGAGGAGGCGGGAGAGGCTCCCACCACCACCGCTGTGCTTAGGTATACTATATGGCTTAAGTGTTATTGTAGGAAACACCATTACCCATCTCTATAAAATATATATAAAATGCCATCACTACATAAACAGGTTGCTGTTGCAGTCCTCCAGGTATAGTTTACTCCTTGCTCCCAGCACAGCCGTGAAGCCAACAGCACTTACATTTCTTAAAATAGCAGTGCCTCACTTCTCGAACAAGTTCTGAACTACTCAGCTTTGCAGCGTCCACAAACCGCCCCCAAATTACCAGTGGCTTACAGTCCCAAGTACCTATCCCTCCAGTGTTGGCTGACATGTTGACAGTTCTACTCAGGACACACTGCATTTTTTTCTCTTCAGGATAAAAATAAATTACTCCACATTGTGACATGCTGTTTTGTGTCAGATTAAAAAGAAACAAAAAACAAAACCATAGAGTTGGATAAAATCTACAATGGCTCTCAACGCTTTGGTTTGTAACTGACTACTGTCACATGATCCACCAAGAGAAATCCCATGGCAAAGCCAGCGGCCAAAGTAAGTGCATCATACATGACTCCTGCATGAAGGCACTGCAGATTCATGGCAAGTTATGGATATATAATCCTCTTCCAGGGAATGGGTAGTAAGTAACTGGTAATAATTATGATCATGATAACACAAATGATCTGATACATATTTATCCTTTGGTGCAGGATGTAAAAGCTCATTAATTTCCTAGTTTTTTTTTCCCCCTAAACTAGATCATATAGCTTACTGTTTGTCCTTGACTTCATTTCCACTCAATCGCATGGCCTTCCAACACTATATATATGGGCTCCATTTCACCTGATTGCTTTAGCCAGGCAACATATTAGGAACCAAATTTACAAGAGCAAATTTCATCTGGAATTTGTTCTGCTGCCCTAAGTCTCATGGATAAAAGAAGTGACTTCCAGTCCTTTTGGTGAAAATGAAGCCTGCTCTCATGTCCTGCCTAGCATTTGCTATCTGTCTCCCAGGGAAGCGAGATTCTATTATTTTGACTTATGGGTATCTTAGCTTTCCTGCATTAACAGGGCACTTGTAATAGCAACACTACTCAAATATATACCAAGAGCTTTGCCAAGCCCCTCAGGCTTCTCCTCATTAAATCTGATTGCATTAGAGGACAGAGATAGATTGAGTAAAGACTAGCTTTTCCATTCCTCTCGAACATTGCAATTTAAACTCTGATCAGCCCAATAAAGGCAAGCTTGAGCTACCACAACATATTCCCAATCCACACGGATCTTCCTGCTATCTCATTTAGCATATGCTTTGCTAAAACTATGTAGATTTTCAATTTTGAAGAAAACATAAAGATATTTCACTTGAGTCTGACCACCTACTATTGTTGGAGTACTCAATAAAATGTTTACTTTTCAGGAATGACTACATTCATGGCTATCTATGTGACATAAACACAGTGAGTATTTTGATCTTGTTTTTACTGCTATCATTTTAAAGAACTAATGATGGTTCATCACAGTTCTGGAAATTCACAAAGGGTGCCCAGAGTGGATGGAAGAGAAAACTGTGTGTGTATTTCCATGTATTCGTTGGCCCCCAAGTGGTTTTAATAATTATCTGACTGCTAACAAGCTATAACTTTAATGCAAAAAATAGAAATCCATATATCATGGATCTGGTGAGAGAGAGTATAATAAGCATCCTTCAATTCTGTAATTAATCATTTGGCATCATGAATCATAGGCCAAATGAAGGCAAAGGTTGCTTACTTACATCAATACCATCCCTGTGTTTTCACTCGCTGTGAAATTCATATTATAAAACCTCCAACTACAAACCCTGTGTCTGTTTCATGATCTTCCCAGCAGGGAACATCCTCACCTTAAATCTTCCTACCCCTGCAGTAAACAGGCTCTCACACACTTCCCCCCACTCCTCTGCCTCCTGAATGACCTTGGTCCTTCCTTATGTGGCCCTGGTGGCATGCTGTCCCCCTCAGCCCAGGAACTCTACAAAATTTAGTCAATGACATTGACCTCTGTATGTCAACACTCAGTCATATCTATAAATTAAGTCCTAGGTGCATTTAAAACAGAGACTTGTTTTGTTAGTGAATAAATCTAGCTGGCTATGCAGAATATGCATGTTTATCTGGCTTTATTGCTCTATATTCATCATAAATTTTAATATATTTTCTGACTTCATTAAAAATTTCATTTTCAGGTAAAATGAGACACCAAGAGACATGCTTTTCTATAAAGATGTATAGAGAAAACCCATGGATCTCAATAAAATTATTTAGAAATAAACTGAGTAACTAAAATAAATAAAATGATGTAAAAATAAAAGTAAATAGTCTACACAGCTATTTCCACACTTAAAATTTGGAAAACTGCAAATATACATCCTTCCCAAATTCTTAGTGTCCTTTGTATGTTGTGATTAAAATTGGTTATCAGGACTGCTAATGGTTAAAAGACACTGGATCAGCAAAGCTCTAAAACACACAACAGCATTAAAAACAGCCTCTGGGTAGCTTACAGGTGATTTGCATGACAATATTCAGAACATTTATAAATGTTCGGTTTTCTATCAAAATCCCTAAAACTAGATATACATACTTATTCAAAATTCCCAAAGATTTGACTTAAATGTTTTTCTCTTATTACATGCTTTCCATTACAACTGTCAAAATGAAAATGCAATCTGTCTTTTAGCAAGTCTGTAGTTCTTCATACATGTACTATCTGTGTTCTGGTGGATCATGAATCTCTCTGTGAGCCGAAACTGGAAAATGTGTCTGAGGAATCTGCTCCTGAGGAGTCTGAGGGTGTAGCTGTGTGTCTTCATTTGTGTGTGGCTCCATGCTGCTGGGCAGATGAAAAGGTCTTTGTCAAGATTAGAACCATTTAACTTTGGTGTTGGTACCTCATGTCTTTTCCCTCCGTCACCTGAGATTTTCTACAAATGAGTTCTCCTACTTTCCCTCCTTTAACTGATAGACCAGTCCTCCAAGATTGGCGTATACTCACATGATGAAAAGAAGACTACAAACTTCACCCTCAAAAGAAGTTGTAGGTGAATAATTTATCATTTCTGAATACATTTGTTTTAGTCCATTGTTTTCATGTTAAGTTTTCATCTTAGAAAGGGCTGTCAGAACCATTACCTAAAGTACAACCTGAGGTGACAGTCCCTGTACAAAAAGATTGTCCCAGGTGGATCCTCAAAGTATTGGAGACACAGGCGTGCGCACCACACCGAGGAGGCCAGCGATCTTTGCAGTAAGCGTCTCCCCGTATTTCACCACCAACGTACTTGAAAGGGACCCACTGTTTCCACTTCCTCAGCTCCCGCTCATATTCTGAATTATTAATTCGCAGTTTCACACCCTCCTCTTGGGACTCTCATCGATGGTCATCTAGGATCTGGTGATAAAATTCAGTTCATCTGACAAAGTAGCCAGCGCTTTAACTGAAATCACCCTCATATCTATGCTGTCCCCTCAGCGATGTACACTATGTTAGACCCCATGTCCATCTTTCTGTCCAGCTAGGCTAGCACTGTGAGTCCACAAAGGAAAACAGAAAGTATTACCTCTCACAAACCTCCCCTGCCTTCCTCCATTGCCCGTCCCTCCAAACAGCGTGACCATCAACTACTCTTTATAACTAGACATTCCAGCGTGAATTGCACCCTTTCTCATTTCTAACAAAACGTTAGCCCCAGTCCAAGTTTAGTTTTAATGGTGCCTCCTCTTCCTGTGACTGCCTGTGTCTTGGTTCTCATTGTCTCTCATTTAGATCGTGGCAGTGGCCTCCTTGACATGGTACCTTCCCACACGTAGCCATCACATTCACTATTTTAAGAAGCCAAATGACTTCAGGTTTTTAAAAAGCACATCCTCTCCGCCACAGCATAAGATCCAAACTCCTTAGCCTTTCACGGTTTGACTCCTGTCTATTTTCCTCTTAAATATCCAGCCACTAACCTTGCCATCCTTCTATTTTTCTGCCCCATTAAGCTTTTTTAATACCCTCTTCTTTCACATACTTTCTAATTTTGCAATTTTCTTTTATAGACACTAATCCCTCTTCTTTTTTGAAATATATTTTTATTGATTTCAGTGAGGAAGGGAGAGGGACAGAGAAATAGAAACATCAATGATGAGAGAGAATCATTGATCGGCTGCCTCCTGCATGCCCTACATTGGAGGATCCAGCCCACAACCCAGGCACATGCCCAGACCAGGAATTGAACCATGACCTCCTGTTCATATGTCAGTGCTCAACCACTGAGCCACGCTGGCCAGGCTAAACCCTCTCCGTTGGCCAAACTTATCTGTCACCCAATTTATATATGTTCATCAGGTGAAATCTCCCACAATCCCTCTGAAAAATTAATTACCCAACACCCCTTCCTCCTATGACACATTGTTCACAGGTCACTTATGCCTATGGTCAGATGTGTTGGGTTTTGCCTGCTGAAGTACAGAGTTCCCTGGGCTAACTTAAGCTAGAAGTTCTTTGAAGACATAGGCACTGTTCATTCACAGCTGCTTTGTCAACTCCAAGCACTACAAAAACTGATTGAAACCAGCATTGACTATATATTCTTGCAAGCAATGCCTGAACCCATGTTCCCAGACCTCTATGGTATATGACCGTTCATTCTTCCCACTCTAATCAACTCGGAATACTCCTTACCCCAGTCTCTAGGGCCTGCGTACGTTCAAGTCCTTCCCAAGTTGTAGGCCCTCTTCCTGACACAGCATAATCTCTGCCTTCTTGTAACTCTCACCTAGAGCTGGGGTTGGCTGGTTGTATCGTGCAGCTATCACATGAATGTGGGCAAGTGTCACACTCTTACTAGTTAAATGCTCTAATCAGCAGTTCTTCCTTATAACACAGGTACAAATTTCGTAGAATATCTAAGTCTCACCTTAGAATTATTATTTATCATACACGAGTGTTAGAGGGTGCTGGATCCAGCTCCTAATGGCTCCTGAGAGCCCTTGTTAAGAATTTTGTAAATAAGTTATTATAATAATACATTATTTTGAAATTTAATTATATCAAATTACAATTAAATCTCATTAAAAACAAAACTAAGAAATACTCAAAACTGGTTATTTCATAGTCCTTTACTGCCACGTACGCTTTGGAGGTCATTCGCTCGCGTGTGTTGTGGGAATACTGTTCATCCTGTGCTGTTCTGCCTCTCTTCGAACCCTCGCCCTCAATACCATCACACAGGTGAAATCGGCCGCAATGGGACTATTTATACCACGGCAGTTAGAAAACTCTACAAATCAGGCCTTGAGTTACTGTTTCAACAAAACAGAACAGAAATTGTCTAAACTACAGAAAGTCATGCAGGAATATCAATAATGCAGTTTAAGTGTAAAGTGTTGTGTCTTTAGCCATTGCATTGAGAGTATCATTAAAAATCTAGGAAATATTCTTTTAGTTTTTGAAAACTATTCTTATTCAAGAGAGAAGCTATTCATTTCACTGTTAATGAGCATATTATCAACATACATTTGCATTGTTTCTCTTCTTTTCTGCACTTATTAATTTAATTGAGATATCAAATAACATGTTGGGATGACAGTTGTTCATCAATTGCAACCATAGTTAGTTCACTTCTGGTACAAAAGTTTAGCAAAATCAATGAAAGCATTTTATAAGAATCAATTGGCTATGAATATGACAATAAACTATTGCATATTATATTACTTAAAAAATAAGTGGCACAAATGCTTTATATTAATAAAATTTACATTAAAATTGTGTATGTATATATACACATTTTTAAGAGAACTCATTGTTAAACATTTACTAGCTCACCATCAATAAGACCACATAGGTGTCAACTGAAAAAAAGTACACAATTGCAAAGCACTGGCTTATATGTCATAGAATGATAATATAATTGAAGAATAGTCCTAGGAGTTTACATTTTCTAATCCAGTGGTCTTTTTATAAATTAAAATTGTTTCAATAATTCGCTGCAAATCTTGGAGTTATACCCAGGTTTCCTGATACTACCATTTCAGGTTTAGTTCCAGTAATTTTGCCACTTTGTTTTATGATCTGGTACAATACTTTGAACATTCTCTGGTTTTCACATTCATCCAAAAAAAATGACAACATGAGAATAGGTGCATTTCTATTATATGTAATATACAAACTTCCTTATCAGTCACACTATCTTAATGTATTATTGATATTTTTAAATTATTGATCACTTTATTTTTTAAAATTTATCTTTATTGTTGAGAGTATTAGAGATTTGCTCTTTGGTTGTTTTTCCCATTGATGCCCTCCACCCCGCACCCCCTTTTCTGCCCAGCCTTCACCACACTACTGTCTTTGTCCATGGGCTATGCATATATGCATATAAGTTATCCCCCACCCCACCTTCATATAATCAAATATATTCTGAATCTGTAGTAGATGAATCATTAAACTGAATGAGGTAAAGAAAAGTCTTAGTAAACACTGGTTTCAAGGACAGGAAGCCACTCAAAAAAGTATAAATGGGAGGGAAAGTACATTTCTTAGGACTATTTAAAGGTACCCCATCAAATTCTAAGGTAGTGAGTCCAGTTGAACCATATTTGGGTCTCTGTCCTGATCTCTCTGGGACCTCAGCTCTTGCATTCCTTTAGGAATCTCCGGGGTACCTGGCTCCCCTCTTTCTCTGAAGTTTTTTTACTTCAGTTTTTATGCACAGTCCAGGCTGCTCTCAGAGAACTCCCATTGCCTCAAGCCAATACTCCATAATCTAATATTTGCCGTACGCTGATCCTATGTTCTTGTTCAGCTTCAAAGTTCTTTATTGGCCTCATTTGGATAAAGAGGCCTTTCCTGGTGAATTGCGGTTCTAGGGTTTGGGTGCAGTCAGCAGGGCCACACAGGCAGTCCTCCAGAAAGCAAGTAAGAGCTGACTTAGAGACCTGGAGATTTTCCTAGGCAACTTTCTACTTATTTTTAAGCTGCTGCATTATTTGGCTTAGAATATGTCTTATTTTATTAGAAAGACTAGAGGCCCATTGCAGGAGGATTCCTGCAAGAATAGGGCTCTGCTCCCATCTCTGCGGCTCCTACCCCGCCCGTCTCTGCGGCTCCTACCCTGCCCATCTCTGCCGCTTCTCTCCCACCCATCTCCGCTACCTCAGCTCCATTGCTTGGCTTCCTTCTACGGTGTCTTCAGTCTTCGCTCCCAGCCGGTATATGCAAATTAGCCGCCATCTTTGTTGGCGGTTAATTTGCATATTGTGCTGATTAGCCAATGGGAGGTGTAGCGAAGGTACAGTCAATTACCATGTTTTTCTATTATTAGATAGGATAGCCTTAATAAAATCACATTTTAAAAAGTATTCTTTTTTGGAGAGTTGATAAATTTCTATTTTATAACACTTATTTTACACTTTTGAATGATCCACCCTTTAATCATAAAATGTATTTAACTTGATCAATTTCTGAAAGCATGACCACTACAGAATCTGAACTTCTGTTGCTCATTACATACAAACAAAATGATATATAAAATTTAAACTACCACTATTTGTTATAATAACTTTTCTATAGTTTAAGGCAAAATCTAAATGGAAATTCCCATAGAGAAATTATATATATAGAAGCGTAATGTGTAAATTGACTGGGCAGCAGAAGGACCAGTCGGCTGTGACGCGCACTGACCACCAGGGGGCAGATGATCAACTCAGGAGCTGCCCCTGGCCTGCAGGCCGGATCACTTGATCCGGGAACCCTTCAAGTGATCCCTGCTGGTCAACCTCTCTGCCCCTCCCCCTGGATGACAGGCTCCGATCACCCAATGGGGAACCAGGAACCAGGGGTGGGTGGCAGCTGATGAGGGCGGCACTGGGGCCCCAATCGCTCCACCAGTCACCCCACACACAGAGGGCGACCAGCAGCAGCTGCGGTGGGGGGCAGGGACAGCTGCCAGCAGCCAGGGAAGATTGGCCCTGATCGCAGGCCAGGCCTAGGGACCCTACCTGTGCATGAATTTCATGAGCTGGGCCTCTAGTTAACTAATAGAAGCTTATATGCTTACTGAAATTTTAAAAAAACCTGTTTGATTAATTTTCATAATTAGCATGACAAACATTATTGAAATCATTTATTATTTCTTCAATTAAGCACCAGAAAGCATACTTTGATGTCCTTGAGGTCATCAAAGCATAAGAACTTCAAAACAAACAGAACCACCAAGCCTAAGGGATGGTTTATTGGCAGGAATGTATACCACTTAGCACTTTATATCACCCTAATTGTGTTTGGAACCAAGTTGCTCTACTAATAGTGCTATAAATTAAAACTCGCCATTTAAAAAATACCAGTGTACCCGAATTAAAATATTAGCTCCAGCCCTGGCCAGGTAGCTCAGTTGGTTAGAGTGTCATCCCCATACACCAAGATTGCAGGGCCCATCCCCAGTAGGACATATACAAGAATCAACCAGTGACTGCATAAATAAGTGGAACAACAAATCCATGTCTATCTCTCCCTTTCTCTCTCTCTCAAATCTATCAATAAATAGAAATATTCGTGTCAGGGAGGTGGCCAGGGAAGTTAATTTAGCAGCAATCCTCAATACCCCCTGTGGCAGTATACAGACACCTCTAATGTCTCCGCAGCTTTGTAACTAAAGCTTGAGCACGTTGACATGCAGGTTTGTCCTAACAGAGTAAAGCATGGGGAGCAGGTACCTAGTTTTCTAATAAATACTTACCTGCTGTCAGATATGCTTGTCTGGATGGCACACTTGCAGATAAAAAGCCATATCTTTCAAATAAATAGTTGGTATATGTAATGAATACTCAGGGGCAGCCATAGTTACTGTCTACTGAAATGATAACCCAACTGTTATTTTACAATTTCAGGAAGCGCCATAGTTCCTAACAGCAGTAATTTACATGCAAACAGACACAAATGTGTTACTTTACCACCAATTAGAGTCTTGTATATACTTACATGTCACTGACTATATCTGAAAACGCAGTTAGTGTAGAGGCTTAAAGAATGCAAACCAGTTCAGCATAAGAAAACATGCTAACAAATGCTGGATTTCTGAAACAAGGAATTCGTGCATATTTATTAAACTCATATTAATTATAGTTAATAAAACTACTATCAGATTTGGAGATCATACAGCTTGTCTTTCCAACATCTGTCATCACTGGTAGACGACTGTGTCTAAAGATAAGTGAGAGGAGACACTCATTGTCTCATAACATTATGTGTTCTAGCTCTCCGGCTTTTGAAAATCTCAGTTTGGTGTTTCATGAACATGTAGGCTGCTGTGGTTTGGATGATACGCCGATGTATCACTCACAGTTCTCTTCTCAATGAGCTTGCAGTCCACCACCAGAGAAAAGGCACCTGGAAGACGCATACACACAGCACAGGACAAAAGTAATCACTGAATATGATCGTCTTTCTTAAGGGAAATGCAGTGGCAATAAAGTGAATCTCTTGAACTTGATTTTGTGATCATGTACCCAGTTGTCACTAACAGGGAACATGATCACAAAAACAGCTTTAGGAGATTCTGTATATATATTCACCTTGTATCTGAGCAGTGGTATTTGAGGTGGTAATTTCCAATAGTCCCTATGGACCCCTCATCCTATGAGGAGGTGCATGTCCAGAGGTGGCTCAGAGTGGTGAGCAGGTGGAAGGGTCAGCAACTTAATTACAGGGCCCAGGCCAAGCCCTTCTCTTGCCAGAGTTTAAGGGAAGGGCTGATAGAGAGCGGAGTCTGAACCCACCGCCTATCAGGATTTTTATTTGCTGTATGGTATGTCATTGATACTATTTATTGTTTAATTATGCAATGAACAAATCTCTTTTAAGCAATGTATTCAATATAAAAATTCATTTAAAATATATTTTTATTGATTTCGGAGAGGAAGGGAGAGGGAGAGAGAGAGAGAGACATCAATGTTGAGAGAGAATCATTGAACAGCTGCCTCCTGCACACCCTGCACTGGGGACTGAGCCTGCAACTTGGGCATGTGCCCTGACTGGGAATCGAACTGTGATCTCTTGGTTCATAGGTGGATGCTCAATCACTGAGCAATGCTGTCTGGGCTAAAAAATGTATTTTTAATAAAAATCCTAAATATTTTTCATCAACAATGTTGATGTTGCATATGAAATTTGCACAAAATATTTTTCAACTTTTACAATCCACATAGAGGACCAAGGGGTATTATTAAGTATATGAAAATTAGAAAATAAATATTACTGAAGAAGCATCAGTTTTTATTTAAGAAATTAATACTTAGATGCATATTGCTCTGTGGAGCATAACTTTTCATAGAGATCAAATGATTTATTATAATTAATGGAACTCATTTGCAATTCTAAGTTTCCTTGTGTATTCATGAAAATTGAGATAATAGCTTCAAAGGTACTGGCTCCATTAGCAAAAACACCTAATTTTAAAATTCAATTAGGTAAGGTTTGTTATTTTTTCATCCAATTCATAGAATCTAAGTAATGTTGGGCATTTTGTGAGTGCTACCTAAATTCTGCTATAAAGTAAAATTGAAGATAAAAATGTTTATTTTGAGATAACACAAAGACCAGTTTTTATGAAATGTAACTTTTTGGCAAAAAAAAAAATGGTCTCACTAATTTTTTTCTGCATATATATTTTTATATTTTAATATATTTTTATTGTTGATAGTATTATAGATATCTTCCATTTTCCCCCCTTTATCCCTCTCTTCTAGCTTCCACCCCCTCAGGTCTTCACCACCCCATTGCCCCTGTCCATGGGCTATGCATATCCTATATATTAAAAGGCCAGCGGCCATAAGTGTAACAACCAGAACGACCACTCAACCAGTCACCATGAGGTGCATTGACCACCTCTCAGTCCCTCCCCCCAGGGACGCAGGCTCCGATCGCAGCATGGTAAACGGGGAACCACA